>NW_009724927.1:26354-28913 GCF_000703405.1 Apaloderma vittatum
TCCATCATCATGTCTCTGATGCCCACTGCTACTCAGTAAACACCTTCAAAACTCAGGATGCATCCATGGGGGGAAAGATGTTGCATTTTGTCCCAAAACAGGTCAGAGAAGGTCTTTTCACAGCCGGAGTCTGTGGTAAACACAATGAATGTTCGGTTCCAATCTGAATGCCACACATGGCAGGACAGAGGCATCCCTCAACCCCTCTCAGGACCAAGAACATATCTCAAGGGTATCTGGCTGCTTAGAGCCATGCATTTGGAAGAGATATGCTGTACACGCTGTGCTTCCAAATGATGACAGGAGTAAGAGGTCACTGGGTGGAACAGCTTGGGCCTGAAGGCAGTAGACATGATGCTGGAGAGAGCCTCACTCCCTCTCTGAGAAAAAAGAAGGACAGGCTGAGTCCAGTCAAGGATGGGAAGGATACTACAGGAGCATTGGGTGTGAATCTCCAAGCAGGAGTGGCTGGACACCCAGAGGGATCAGCAGCACCCTATAGGAACCAATGACCACATCCAATGGTCCATATCCTGGCATTCAATGTTGGCTGCTGGGTGGATGGAGACACTCTGTGGTGAAAGCCCTGCCTTCCTCAGCTTCCCCTTAAGACCTCTTTTCTACCTGAAACCAGAACACTCACCAGAAACAAGCTGTCCCTGCCAGCCCAGCTTACCCACGTGGGCAGGGAGATGCCTGTGCACAGATGTTTGAGCCCTTGGGAAGGCTGGCTGGTGCATGATGGTCTGGGGAGCAAGCAAGGCATGGCTGGAGAGTTGGGTGAGCCAGACAACTTTGCTCTAAACTCTTTCTGACCTGAGTTGTGCTTAGAGCTCAGGCTGGTGGACGCCCGGCTGGCAGCGGGTCAGCTCTGCCTGAGCTAGAACACACACTGACTGAGCAGGTCGCAGACTGGGCTTGAGAGCCATGAACTCTCCAGGCATGGGGCGGGAGTTGGGCACATGCTGGTAAGAGCATTTTTTCACATATTCAGTGCAGATTCTGCCTTCATGGACTGGGCACTTCCAGGGAGCAAAGTCCCTTGGCTCCACAGCCCAAAGTCCCTCGGCTCCCATGCACACACCAGCTTGGCTGGGGACTGAACAAGACCAGGGAAAAGGCCGTGGCCAGCACCACCGAAACACTGCCTTGTTTGTGATGTTCCCCCACAAGCACTCAGCCCTCCTCTGCTGAGATTCACCGGTGGGGGCGGGGGGGAGACAGGGACCAGGAGGAGGAATTTGCTGGGTGTGAGGAAGTGACTTGAGCTGTGGCACAAAAACTCTCTGGGTGGGTGTCATGAGCACACGCTGGGGAGTATCCCGTGGGCCTGAGCTCAGAGCTACATATGCTGCTCCTCTGCCAGCACCAAACATGGCACCTGGCATCTGCTCATCTCAGACCCCATTGGTACATAGAGGCAGTAGGTGGAAAGTCCAAGCCCACAGCACAGCCCATAAAGGTCATGTTTTATTCTGGCTGATCTCCTTCGCTTGCCTCATCTCCTGGAGGAAAATGAAGTGATAAACAGCCAGCAGCACAGTTTTGTTAAAAAACAAATCAGGGCAAACAAACAGGGGATAATTCTCTCTCCGGCTGGTGCGGAGAATTCTGCTGAGCTGAGAGCGATGCTCTGGGGAGGGCTGTCACGCCAAGCTCCCCAGTCCTGTGTGGCCAACAGATGGTGGCCAGTTTCTTGCTGGGACAGGACGGCTGGGGTCAGGGTCATGCTTCCCGGCCAGCATCGTGGGGAACCTAAAAGCTTTTTCTTCTACTGCAGGATTCCTGCTCCTGCGTTTTCCAGACTCCCAGTGAGTGGTTCCTGCTCCCAGGCTCTACTGAGCCTGGCTCCGGTCTGTGCCCAGAACGAGGGGCTCTCCCTGGATGAAGAAAGCTCAAGGACACAAAGAAGCAGTCAGGGACAACTACCCTGTCTGTCCCAGTCCTTGTGCAATGCAGAGCGGGCAGGGAAGCAGAGAGGGAAGCCTGGTTGAAACAGGAGTGGCTTCAGCAAACCTGGGCCTTGAAGAGAAGGAAATCAGGAGAGGGAGAGCATAGAGAGAGGTCCTGGGAGGTGAGGACATGCAGAGGGATCACATGCACGTGATAGCACGCAAAGAGGAGGGGAAAGGAAAGTACTGGGCCAGGAGGTGGTAGAGGAGTCTGGGAGCCAGTTGTTCTTATTGTTTTAATTCTTACCTTCTTCCTCTGAGTGCCGGGATCTCTGCATCTTTTATAGGGCTTTACATTCCCAGAACCTGGCAAACTGAAGCACCGAGAAGTGAGGCGAGGCCACCAGAGAAGATGAGAAGGGATCACATTTCTCTTTTTTTCCCCCTGAAACAAAGCAGAGCTGTCAGTTGACACTTCCCGCGCTGCCCCAGCTCTGGAGGGTTGCTGGGGCTGCTTCCAGCAGACAAGAGACGTCACGAAAGAGACAAGAGGACGTGGGGTTGAGGCGTGGGATTCCTGCAGCGTTGGGTCCCGTGCAAAGCGATGCCTGGAGCCGGTGCCCTCCCACTCCCAGAGTAAGGAGAGGCAGTTTGGCTGCCTGCTGCC
>NW_009724927.1:28946-30067 GCF_000703405.1 Apaloderma vittatum
CTCCAGTAGCCTGGAAGCATCCTGGTATCCTGGGTTTGGAGGCTGTCTGCTAGGCAAAGGGTTAGGAAATTGGGCAGGCTGCCACCCAAAGTCTGCCCAGCTTTTGGCAAAAAGTCTGCCCGAACGATGCAACACTGTGAAACATTTCAGCTTTGACAAATGTGTGGTTTCTTTGGGGGGTGGCTTTTTTTTTTTTGAGAACAGCTCGGTTGCGTTGAAAACTTGCCCGACTGGTCTGAGGACGGTTCAGCCAGCCCATAGGAGAGCTGGGGCAGCAGGCCCATCTCCTGGTAGACAGGCTGCCTATTGTTCTCTGCGCAGAGCCGGAGGATGGCTTCCATTAATCCAGAGGACTGGACTGGACTGCCTAGGTCATCGATGCTGGACCCCCACCCGCACAGCCAGACTCCTACTCTGTGTCTGCTTCAGACCAGCCTCTACAGCTCCACCCTTTCAGGGTGGCTTCCCATGTCCTGGAACGGACTGAGACATGCAGGAAAAAGCTAAAATCCACCCACACGACCCAGCCCAGATAGCTGCAGCACCAGCAGGATTTTTTTATCCCATTCCCCTCCTTTCCACCATCCTCTCTGCAGCTTAACACTGTGGTCTGACACGGAGGGACACTTGAACCCTGTTTGCTGGGGACCACATATGGTTCTTAACGTCTCTGAGCGTGGCAGACAAGGGGAGCTGGCAAGCTGGCAGTGTCTCGGTACAAATCCCATTGCTGAGCACCGTCCCCACCAGTCACCACTGCTGTCACCTTGGCTGCACCAGCTCCTCCAGCCCCTCTGCTGTCCTCTGCCGCTTCTCATCTGCTTGTTATTCATGGCAGGGGGCAAGAAGCTTCCTCCTCCTCCACCCCCCTCCCGCCACCGGCCCCCCATTCAATGTGCGGACGATCAGCATAGCCCCAGAAGGTTGAATTTAACGCTGAGGGGATTTGCAAGTCAAGAATTCCTGTGCCCACACAATGCGCAGCTGGGCTTTGAAAAGGCGTCAGGATTAAAATGCAACCGCAAACTTGACAAACCGGCGCAACGGCCGGCAGACAATGGGCTGCGGCTCCCTGTTATCATTCACGGCGTGTGGAGGACCAGCGGGGGGGGGGCCGGGCG
>NW_009724927.1:30153-32448 GCF_000703405.1 Apaloderma vittatum
CCAGCCTGACCCTGGAGACATCCCCGCTCGCGGCTGGGGGTGAGGAGGGAGGGGTGGCAGGGACCCTCTGCGGGGAGCTCTGAGCTCCCGCCTGGTCGGGGTTCATCCGCCCCAGGGGTCTCTAGATTCACCGGGCTTTGCTGGATGAAAATTCAGGAGCTTTTCTTTGGTTCTGTCCTGAAACTGTAACTTGGTTTAGGAAGGAGTAATAAAGCAAGGGGCACGGGGAGGCTGGGGGGGATTCTGGGCAAATGGGGATGCCAGGATGGGGCAGAGGGTTTCAGATGATGACGGATTAGATACAGGTCAACCGTGTAATAGTAAGGGACAATGCCACCTGGGGCTGCAATAATTAACACTCTGGAGATAAAGCCAGGAAAACAACCCGCTGGATCTCCCCGTGGGCAGCAACTCCACACCTTCCCCAGGCCCCCTGAGCCAAGCCAGCCTGCTGATCCTGGGGCATGCTGCTTGGGGCATGGCTCCACCACAGCCCCGGGGGGACATAGGGCAGGGGAAGGTCTGGCAAAAAAAAAAATATAAAAAGGACTTGGGTCTGCCCAGAGCCATGGGAAGGAAGGAGCCATCGACGAGGTGATGTGTTGAGCATCTGGTCCTTGTGTGACTGTCATGGCTAGGATCAATTATTTTAATGAGCCCATGGACAAAGGTCAGGGAGGACTGTAGGTGGAGGGTTAGTTAGGTCTCTGTACTGGGTATGGTAGAGCGTGCTGGCTGGGGTGACCAGACAAGCCACAGCATTCCTGTTCAGAGGCAGTAGCCGTCCAAACCTCCCTGTCCAGAGGACTCAGGATCAAATCTTCACGTGTCCAGCACTCTGGGCTAAAATTAGATCTGGTGATCGGCCCCTTCCTAGCTGCCTTCCCACCATCTTTCTTGATGCACTTTCTGTACAGGAGTGTGCACTAGTTTCTCACTACATCGGACCTTGGCAGCATCAGAAGCTGAATTTAGAAACAAAAAAGAGCTCTCTTCTCTCCTTGAGGGCCTCCAGGCAAAGATGAGTGTGAGTGGAACTGTTCCTCCTCTCAACAGATATGAGGACCAGTGAGCAAACTCCAGTCCAGGAGATGGGAGTGACCTCTCAGCATCTTGCCTGGCAGGAAGGAGAAGAGCTGTCCACATGGTGGAACAGGTCTAGAGGCACCAAAAAAGCCTTTCCTGTGTGTGCTCTGTAAGGCAGAGCAGTCCTCAATACCAAACGGCATCATGCCATTTTTGTTAGGCTGTGCAGGAGGATTTGGGTTCGGTTGTTTGGGGTTTTCTTTGTTGTTGCACATTAAAGCTTATTCCTTCACTCAAAAATGGGTCTTTCAGAAACGATGCAAAACTGACACTGCTGGAGATTTGGGAAGTTTGTTAGGAAGCAAGAAGGTGTAAAAATATTATTGAATGAAGGATTGACATTTTTCCTATACTGAAGGGGAATTTTGTAGCCATTTTGATGCTAGTTTAAATGGATGTGTGGTTTGAGCTAATACAGCTACTTCAGAGAGAAAAAGGGAGAGTGAGGGTTTTACCTGACTTTGCCCAAATCTTGCACAATCCCAGAATATGAGGTTTAGCAAACTGGCCTTGACCTGACAGAGAAATCAGAGCTGTGGCGTGAGATCTGTCTTAGCGTAGCTATATTTGTGTCACGCAGAGTGATCTTTTTAACCGCTAGCCCTTGAAAAAAAACACCAAACACCAACAAACAAGAACAAAAGCTCATAAGCAAGTTCTTGCACCTACTACTTGCACTACCTGGGCCAGCACCATCAGCTTTTGCCAGGTGGTGAATGTGCCCAGAGTGATTAGAAAAATGACATCAATGTTCAGCTGCCCACAACCGTGCCCTGCAAAGTTTTTCTTGCTAAGCTCACAATTTTGGAGTGCACAGGAGAGGCAGGATCAGTGTGGTATCATGGGCAGAGGCTGCCCTAGTTTGCCAGAGGCTGCTCAAGGTAGATGAGCAGTAGCTTGTGGGGCTGAAAGACAACTTGAGGAAAGGATCCTGGGGTGCTGGGGAGCCGATGGGGAAGGGTGCGCAGCTGGACCTGGCTGGAGACGCCCCCCTGATCCCACAGCAGGTTGGGCACCCACCCAGGGCTGAATTTTTAGATTCAAACAAAGACAGAGCAGTAAGAGCTAAAACTAAAAAAGGTGTCCCAGCCCTTACAAAGGTAAGCAGCCTCTGGTCCCCCAGTAACTGGGTCCTGAGGGGCCACTTCTCTGGGAGTGCCACTGCATCTGCTCCATCCCCCCGCCTGGCACGGCCAGCAGGGCACCCAC
>NW_009724927.1:32841-33191 GCF_000703405.1 Apaloderma vittatum
ACACCTCCCCACACCCTCCCTCCCTTTTCTTTCCTGCGGGCTGTGAAAAGGTGCAGTCTGCCTGTGACCGTTTCTTCTCCCTCCCTTCCCCCTTCCTGCTTGGTCAAAACCGCCATCCTGGAACAGCCCGGCGGATTAGTGAAGGGATACCTTTGAAACCGATGCCAGGAAAGCTCTGTGGATCAGTTAACAGGAGAGTATAAAAAGCCATGCCTGTCTCCCCCCACACTCCCCCCATCTCTCTTCCTCCATGTCACCGGCCCTGGCTGTCGGCTCGCCCCTGGCTGGGGGCCTGCGATCCCAAACGTGCTCTCCAGGCTGGCTTGCCTCATTAATTAAAGAAGACAGAT
>NW_009724927.1:33211-35313 GCF_000703405.1 Apaloderma vittatum
TCTCTCTCTTCTTTTTTTATTTTATTTTTTTCCTTGGGCTCCTGCTGTGGAAAGTGGAGCCAGTCTTGTGGGGGCAGGGGAAGGATGAGGAAGGCAATCAGGAATTGCAGGCGACCCATGTGCTCTGCTCCCGGGATGTGGGACACCCCAGGCTTGCACGGACACCGTCCCCCGCTCCTTGCAGGCAGCCTCCCTGGGATGTGGGAACTGGGGATTCAGCTCTCTGCACCCACATGGGCTCCTGCTGTGGAAAGTGGAGCCAGTCTTGTGGGGGCAGGGGAAGGATGAGGAAGGCAATCAGGAATTGCAGGCGACCCATGTGCTCTGCTCCCGGGATGTGGGACACCCCAGGCTTGCACGGACACCGTCCCCCGCTCCTTGCAGGCAGCCTCCCTGGGATGTGGGAACTGGGGATTCAGCTCTCTGCACCCACAGTCCTGGGACTGATGGCAATGTTGGCAGCCCCTCCTGGGACATTCCCTGATGGTTGACGGATGGGAGCATCCTGCTTCCCAGCAGCATCTCCTCACTGACTCCTACCCTGCTGGGCTTGCTGAGCTTGCTGTCCCCTTCCCTGGCATGGAGGAGACTGTGGTCACAGCCACGTGTGATGCTGGGCATGTGGTGTAGAAAGCATGGTGAGAGCGTGCATGGTGCACTAATGTGTGGAGCAGTGTTCACAGCACTGCTGTGCGTGAAAGGGTGTGTGGGATGCACTGTGCGTGGTACAGCCGTGCATGATAGAGCTGTGCATGGTACAGCCGTGCGTGGTACAGCCGTGCGTGGTACAGCTGTAAGTACTTAAGCGTGGGCTTCTGCTCTGGGGATTGGCTCACACCAGCTGAGCGCTGTTGCAAATCACTCCACCTGTATTTAAGCTGGGGTAGCACAGCCCTTCCCCTGCACAAGTAGAACCTTCTACATGAGCACAGGCTAAGGCAGCCACCCTGGTGCATGGTGCAAGGGGGACCTGGCCCTAGGGAGTCTAGGAGGTGAAAGCAGGGACGAGGGGAGCTCCAGGAGGGACTGAAGGGCTATACTGAGCTGGGAGCCAGCCCCTGACTGCGTCTGATCCTCCTTGAAGAGAAGGCCTGGCTGGTTCTTCTGGCTGAGTCATCCCCAGGTCTATCAGCCTGGCTGCAAAATTAAATTCAAAGCTCGTCTTTTTAACACGAAGATCGCTTACATCCAGCTGCACGAGCCGCGGCCCCTTTAGGATTTAATAATAAAATGAATGCCCATGACCTGACTGTTTGCTCACGCCTGGATCTTCCTTGATGGATGAACAGAAATTGCTCCCTGGCTTGGGTCATCCGCAGTAAAAATCGCCAGTCGATTGCTGGGCCCTCCCTCGGCTCCTCTGCGTTCAGGGCTCGCTGGCTTCGTTTGGGACCCGGCTTGAAACGGATAATCAATAATAATCAGGCTCGACGCTGTGACGGCACCTTTGATCCGAGGATCTCGGAGCACTTTGCAGCAGATAATGAACGGAGCCCCTCTGTGAGGCAGGCGGGAGCGTCTGCATTTTATGGGGGGGAGCGGAGCCCAAGGACAGGCTGACCCCGCTGCTCGCCGGCTCCGTCCTGCTCGGTATCCCGCCTATGGACGACTCAACCGGTTTAGCATGACCCTGGAGAGTCGCATGAGGAGGGGCTGATGCCAAATGTCTGTGGGTCTTATTCCCTGGTAGCTTGTGGGTCCAGTTTCTGCCTGAGACAGCCTGAGCTGCCCTGTCGATGGAGCTATTTCGGGTGAAATAGTGCAGGTTTGAGGCTCAGCTCAGCAGCCCTTGGATGCAGTGCGTTCCCCCAAGGACAAGTGATCTTGGGGCTCCTTCTGTCTCAAACCATGGTGTTGGCTGCCTGCGATGGGCTGCAGGGTCCAGAGCTGAGGCTGAGGAATAGTGCTCCCATGGGCTTTCAGCCTAACACTGTTCTGAGGCTTGGGGAAAGAGGCTGGCAGCAAGAAGCAGAGCTGCTGGGTCCCATTTCCAGCCATCCCAGAGCAGCTTGGGCTCGGTTTGTTTTCAGGGGGTGACTTGCGCTGACTGAGCCTCATCGATGCTAGCCCTGCTGCTGCATGCCCGATCTCCCCAGCCGAGG
>NW_009724927.1:35333-35652 GCF_000703405.1 Apaloderma vittatum
CCTGGGATGGCATCCTGGGGTCTGACGGTGAGGAACACCCGCACGGTGAGCTGTGCCAGCACTGGCAGCGTGGACCTCAGCAGGGACAGTGAGCTCTGCCCCAGGGAGGGCTGCGTCTCCCACGGCTGGGCAGTAGGGGGTAGGGGATCCAGTTCTGGGGATGCTACCCCCCTATGTCCCCAGCGCACATCCCTCAGCTGGAGTGATGTTCTGCTGTTGGAAAAGCTGCGTCCCTCAAGGCCGGGCAGCTTTAGGGATGCCACTCCTCGGCCAAGATCGCATCCTGCCCTTAGAAAAGCTGTGTCCCCCCCGGCGCCAG
>NW_009724927.1:35716-36049 GCF_000703405.1 Apaloderma vittatum
CGCCCGGAACAGCAGACACCGCCGGTTCCGCAGCGCCTCCCCCAGCCTCCCGCGGAAAGTGCCCCTCGGCTTCGTCCCAATTAAGGAACTAATATATTAATTGTTTCTAATCTGCGCATCTCCAAGGTCACCGGTAAGACTGGAAACAAACGTGTGTGTGTCTGTCCCCCATCCCCCGCAAGCGATCCCTGTCACCCGCCCCAAAGCGCAGGGGCTGCATCCCAGGGGTTGCCCTATGGACCCCCAGCTTCTCGTCCCCCCCTCGCAAATCCCCTCTGGGAGCATGGCCATGGGGAGCCAGCCCCCCCGCAGGGAATGATGCTCAATCAGGGG
>NW_009724927.1:36135-36431 GCF_000703405.1 Apaloderma vittatum
CGCACCAGGCTGCGGGTCCAGCCAGCCCCTGCCTCCTCGCAGCCGCCCTGCCTTTGTCTCCTGCGCTCAGCCGCGCTTCCAGTCTTCAAAGTGTTAAAACTTTTCAGTGTGTGCTGCAGATCCCTTGCCTGCAGCCTCCTGCCCTGAGTCAAATTAATCATGTACTGGGAAACACAGCAGGCATGTACTAGCCCTGGGCATGGTGTATCACGTACTTTCTGGAATCTGTCACATGGGGAGCTTTCTGTTTTAGGCTCAATTGATCCTTTCTCGGTTTGATACTGTGTTTAATTGTG
>NW_009724927.1:36496-38671 GCF_000703405.1 Apaloderma vittatum
GCAAGAACAGCCCGCCGCTGTCTCCTCACCCAAACAAAAAGCCTTTCTCTCCCCACACACAATATCCCCTCTGTATTGTCCACAACAAAGAGCAGGGCTAAATTAATTTTAGGTCCGGCTCTTTTAATGTAGGGCTGGGGAGGGGAGGTGCTTTTATTGCTGCAGCTGACGTTCAAACAAGATAGGCGGAGAGGTGGCTTGGGCCACCGGGCACTCCCTGGGCGGTGGGGATGGGGCGGGGGGATGGTCCTGGGCCCCAGGCCCCCCCTCCAGCCCCCTCAGCTGCAGTGTCCGGTGTGAGGTGAGGAGAGCTGGAGTAAAACCCAGCCCTGCTAGCATCCCTCCAGGTGGGTTGGGGCCCACCTGGGCTTTCCCTCAACCCCAGAGGAGGACTTTCCACCTGCTTTCCCCTAGAAAGAGTGGTCCAGAGAGGCTGGGTGGGACAGAAATCACCTGCACCCCAAAAAGTGATGTCCCTTGGGGCCTCACGTATCCCTCTGGATGGCCAGATAGCCGTAACAGGGTGATTTTTCATTCTGTCTCCACACAAAAGGTTTCAAGAGCCAAGAAAAAACAGCATCCCTTCAAAACTGGGGAAAAAGGGAAAATAAGCATTTTCCCCACATGCTTTTCCTGCTGTAAAAGGTTTAGCTGGAGCAGCCAGAGCGGGCCATTGTGCACAGCAGTATGAAATGGAACCTGGGAGAGGGTCTCTGCAGGGTCTTCTCACCACCTTGGTGGGCATAGTCCTCTGGTGTGATGTGCCACGTGTGTGTACTGGTGGTTTGCATGGCATGACTGGCACCACAGGGTTGTCCTGGGGATGTGGCAGAAGGAGAGGAGGGACCTTGAGGCCACCAGGTCCCCCTGGCATCTCCAGGATGTGGGATGTGCAGAAGGAGGGGCAGGAGCCCTGGGAAATAGTGGAAACTGAGGCAAAGAGACCAGGGTTTGGGGAAGGAATATGTCATGGAGGTGGGAGAGAAAAAGGACGCTGAGGGGAGCAGAGAAGGAGGACAAGAGTCCTCGGTTAGGAGAGTCAGGCATTAGGAAGGGGTAAGGCAGCACCAGAGTGTTGGAAGTGGCAAGGGGAGGCAGGTTGCTGCAAACTTGTGTGGTTTTCCACAAATTTAGGCAGACATATAGGATTGAAGGGGGAGGGAGAGGTGTTGCAGGGACAGTTCAGCTCTGGGTCCTCCTGTCTGCATCTTCTTCCCCTTCCTGAGTGGGCAGATAGGGCAGGTGCCTGTGTCTGCCATCTCCCCTGCAGCCCCCAGATTCTTGGTAGATGGGTAAGAACTTGCTCCTGGTTTATAAATATTCAACGCCAGCGAAATCCATTAATGTTGCATTAGGGCTGTGAATCGGAAAGCCCCGGAGCTGAGGCAGCTCAGTGCTGCAGCTGCAGAGCGATCTGGGTCCCACCATACATGCTCAGGCACCCAGCAGCCTCCAGCTTCCAGGACACCACGGCCGAAGAGCATTGCCTCAGCCTCCTCACTCTGGCACCCCTGGCCCTGGGTAGCACGGACTGGTAAAAGGAAAAGAAAAGGAAGGCAATGGGTCTCAGTTCTCCATCTCCCACTCCCGCAAAATGCAAAGGTTGTAGGCTGAGGGTGGGGTGGTTATTTTTAGTGGGAACCCCTATGGCAGAACATCTCTGGATTTGGCCAATTTTTGGGGAGAACAATGGGAAGCCCCTTTGGCTGCAGTGTCAAGCTGACTCGGTCTCAGGAGCTGCTCGCTCCATTCGACAGCGTGCGCTGAATCGCATCTCCAGGAATAGGCAGCAATCGGCGTATTAAAACAGAAGCTGGAGAAAAGGAGTTACATCTGTGCAGAGCAGCGATCCAAGTGTTACTATCGGGACCAAATTTTCTCACTTCCAGGAGAGCAGCTCTGAGCGTGACAGTCTGCAGACTTGGGCATCAGTTTCAGCCAGCTTCCTCATCTCACCGTATTTTGCAGATCCACCTAGCAGCCGTGTCCCCTCCACTCCAGCAACATGTCATTGAGTTTGAGGTGATGGAAGAAGCAGGAGCTGGGTGGGAAAGGAGGCACAGAGAGGGAAGAGGAAGGGGTAACACTTTGTGGGAGCGGGTCAGGAGGAGAGAGGGGCTTCGTGTGGCTTGGGGATGGTCAGGGAATCACTTGTGGTCACTGGAATGGAGGGCG
>NW_009724927.1:38702-43574 GCF_000703405.1 Apaloderma vittatum
CGGTTCAGCTCTGGGGAGCGAAAGACCCTTACTATGCCCTTACTATGTCCTTAAGCAGATGTCCTCCTCGATAGCTTGTGCCACAGCAGGCGTGTGCAGGGTCGACTTTCGAAAACTTCGGTATGAACTGAAGGGGGTGGTCAGCTTTGAGAGCTGACAGCAGCTCTGTGGGCTCAGACTGCTAAAGTCACTACTCAATCCTGCTCGGTGTGGTAAAACCCTCCTCCCTTTCTTCTTGCTGTGCCTCTTGCCCCACAAACTGTCCCTGCTCCTCCCTCTGGAGCTGGAGGAGAGTTGCAGCCCTGCCTGGCATGCAGAGAGCCTGAAGTCAGGGTATGTAGGCAAAGCATGTCAAGGTCTGGAAGTCCGAGTCCTTCTGGGCTGGAGGGAGGTTCAGCTCTTAGCGAAGCTTGCAGCCCCCCCCGAGGGTCTGGGCACTGCACGAAGCTGTCTTTGAGCTCCTGGAGGAGAAAAATACTGAGATGAGAGGCTTCTAAAGTTAATTTCTGCAGCTCACCTGAAGTACTGAAAAACTGGATGAGAAAAGGGGAGGTGTATTTCATCAGAGATAAGAAATTCGCTTTACATCAACAGATGTTAGAGACAATGAAAAGGAGTTGCCTGGCCCACATCGCATCATGACAAGATAGAGGAAGGTCGTTTAGAAAGGCAGCAAAGAATAGAGGCTTTGCCTGTTGAAGAGTAAATGCTGGGAGGAGTATGTTTCCCTAGACCTAGGGACAGGGAAAAACTGAGGATCCTGGGAAGGGAGTGTCTGTGGCCAGGCATCGGGATCCACTGGCTCTTGGTGCTTGCAGTGTTACGTAGGCAAAGAACTGACTTTATATGGATGTAACTGAACTGCCAGTCTTTGGAAAAAAAATTTGAGAACAGAAAAACAGCAAGAAACTTTCAAGAAAAACAGAAGTCAGAAGCACTCATTAGCCCAGCTGAGCTGAGTCAGTGTTGCAGGAAGTCACACTGGACTATGACTTGGTGACTGCTGCCCTGGTCAGCAAAAAAAGGGTTTAAAGTATCCCGAGGTCCATCGTCGCTGTCTGTGAAGAGTCGTATCTTGTGACTGAAAGTAATGGGCTACATGACTGATGTGTTCAGTTACATGGCGGGCTTTGGTGCCACCAGTGCCAAATCCAACACAGCTTTGACCAAAGGATTCCTCACCTTCTGCCTGTAACTCCTGGTAAAAATTAGGGATGGAGAGATGAGCATCAGCACAGTGGGTGTCAGAGGTGTCTCTCTGAGCTGAGACCCTGGAGTTTGTAGAATCATAGAACCATAGAATCTGTTGGATTGGAAGGGACCTTTAAAGGTCATCTAGTCCAATGCCCCCCTGCAGTGAGCAGGCACATCTTCAGCTAGATCAGGTTGCTTAGAGCTCCATCTAACCTGGCCTTTAACATTTCCAGGGATGGGGCTTCTACCACCTCTCTGGGCAATGTGTGCCAGTGTTACACCACCCTCATTGTAAAAAAAATCCTCCTTATATCTAGTCTAAATCTCCCCTATTTTAGTATAAAACTATTACCTGTTGTCCTGTTGCAGCAGATCCTGTCAAGAAGTCTGTCCCCATCTTTCTTATAATCCCCCTTTAAATGCTGGAAGGTCACTATAAGGTCTCCCTGGAGCCTTCTCTTGTACAGGCTGAACAGCCTCAACTCTCTCAGCCTGTCCTCACAGGGAAGATGCTCCAGCCCCCTGATCATCTTCATGGGTCTCTCAGGACCTGCTCGAACAGGTCTGTGTCTTTCCTGTGCTGAGGATCCCAGGGCTGGACAAAGAGCAGGACACAAGAGCCTGCATTTTATGGGCGAGAGCAGAGCCCAAGGATGGGCTGCCTCCCTCTTTTGCTTTGCAAAGCTAGGGGGGCTGCAGCCAGTCCATAGGGAAAGGGAGACGAGTTGAGCGCAGCAGGCAGACTGATGGGAGCATATTCCTCAGGAGGAGGATGCCTTCAGCTCTCTGTCGTGATACTTCATCCTGAAGGAAAAGCAAAAAGCCCACCCTGGCTGTAATAAGTCTATAAACTAATTAACTACACAGCAGTGAGAGAGATGCTGTGCAGGAGAGAGGTGACTCTTTTTCTGCACATTGATGCAGAGGCAGACAAATGGGCACCTTTGTGACGGGAATGCTGGGAAGCTTCTTAGAGGCTATGGAAGGCTTTGAATTACTGATTATTAATGAGTATTAATTATATTATTAATTTATCCCTGAACTGCAAGTGATTTAAGAAAATGAGGTGTACTTGGAGGATTGGGAGAAGAGAGGCTGGGGGAAGATGGCATTGGACAGAAGAAGACAGAGCAGGCTGGTGCGTGGCAGCACTGACCCTTCGTGTAAGGACAGTGACTGCAAAGGGGCAGAGGAGAAAAGCACTGGTGCAGGAGACCAGGAACATGCTGCCTGGGTCAAGGAGGACCTGGCTGCTGGCTGGGATTGACCATGACCAGGTGCATGATATCCATCTGAGCAGTAAGCAGGGTGCCAGGAAGAGGAGACCCCAACCAACAACTTTTTTCCACGTCACTCTGCCAATATCTGCCCTGGCAAATGACTGAAAATCTCATTTTGATTATTTCTTTCAGCTTAGCCCTGAAACACGGCACCAACCCGCTCCTTCCTTGATCTCTTGTGTAGGCTTTGAGATGGATGCTGAGGGAACATCACATGATGTCCCCGTCCCAGGAACTGGGCTCTGCACGGGGGGCAAGATGCAGGCAGCAAGCACAACCCAAGGGAAAGGAGGTTTCCAGAGGCTGAAGGAAACCACCCCCAAAACCCAAGAAAACCCCTTGTGCTTCAGGGCATAAGCTGATCATCTGCGGGGGCTGGGAAGGAATTTGTCACCATCTGCCTCTTGTCTCTCTGCTATGGGGAGTAATAAGTAAGTGTGTGGCGGGGAGGATTCAGCAGCGTTATTAGTTGGAGAACAGCATTATTCCCTCTGTCTACACCATATAAATGAATGTGTATTTTTCATAATGGGGGAATACATGCAGGGAGAGAGAAAAAATGTTTTAAAAAAGAAAGAAAGAAAGGGGGGAGGGGGGAAATGAATCGATATAACAGAAGCATTAGGGCACTCAGGGGAGTGTTTTACTGGGGCCATTAATATACTTCTCAGGTGGTAAAAGCCACTTAGCCTTTAAAAATGATAATGAAATGTTAACTACCCAAAGCATTATTGCTGAGTCACGGAGAGCCAGGCAACCCTTCAGCTCCCATCTGATCGAGGGGTGCTGGCAGGGCTCTCGGGGATGCTGTACAGGGGGCTCAGCCCTTGGGAGGGCAGACAGGTGCGAGGACAGGCAGAATCTGGGCTGTGACCATGCAGATGCTGCAGCCACTTTGCTTCCAGGCAAGTGGGGACTGAGAAAGTAGCCACACTTTATGAAGGTCCACATACAAGGATGTTTTGAGAGGTCCATGTGCAGGGATCCTCAGATGGCACGGCTGCAGAGGATCCCATGGAGGGGGGTGCTCAGCTCTGTCGTGGGGAGCAGGGAGGACCCTAACTGTCCAACTGCCAAGGCAATGCAGGGCTGTGATGTGCAAGGGAGTAAGATCCCCCCTCGGCTCCCAGGAGGTGGCACAAAACAATGGAAGCCTCGTGCATTTCTACGTTTTGCAAACCATTGGTGATTGCAGGTACCTGGCTTGTAGCACCCTAAAACACTTGACCAGCATGAGGTCCTGGACACCTCCATGTTGATGAATGTGCTGAGCTCTGGAGGCACTGGGCATCCCCAAATTACTGACCAGCTCTGAAAACCATGGGGGATGAATTCTAGCTGTGTTCTTGTCAACAGGGGCCTCTTCACCCTGCAAGGGAGCAGGGATTCTCATTTCTCATCTTTTATGTATCTCTGACTCTTATTTGATTGTGAAGGGCCCAAACAGCCCCTTGCAGTGTCACATGAGGAAATTCAACAGGCCTGCATGGTCCAGCGAGCTGAAGTGTGAGATGAAGGTCTTCTCCTAGGACGATTCAGTGCCCAAGCAGAAAATTAATTTCCTTCCATCCATCTGTATATGACCCAAACCCTTCTCTAGTCAGGGAGATTATGAAGTTTTTTTCACGAATGTGGATTGAAAGTCAGAGGTAGCTGTGAAGGATGCTGGAGGAGAACTGAGTCTCTGGAGGGGTAGGGAGCAGCTTGGCAGCACACCATCCCTCTCATCCACAACACTTGTTTTAGGCACTACTGAGAGACCCATTTCTGGGGAATGTTTTCACATGAGGAAGTCTTTCACCTCTCTCAGTCAGGGCCTGGAACACCTGAAGCAATGAAACACCTTTCTTTACCCCTTCTAGCCCTATGCAGAAGTCGCTGCATGTGTTGCGGGAGCGTTGTCTGTGACGCAGGTCCTGGTAACTGTGGTGTACGGGGCAGAATTAAGGGTATTTTAAGACCATGTCTGGGACTCGTGCATGCCACCAAGCAGGTTGTGAGTGTCCCCAGCTATTTCTGAAGGCCATCCTGGCTGGCACGAGACTGCATTTCTCTAGTAGCTTGTGGGGGAGGATCCCATTTGCCAGCATCTGTCTGGGAATTAATCTGCTAGGAGCAAGCCTGGCTGCGGGGTGCACATCGTACCAGCCCTCTGCGAGACCAGGGAAAGGCAGTGCAGCAGGAGCTGAAGCTGCACATCAAGGTCTGCAGCTGAGGTGATGGTGGAACAGGAACTCTCTCCGTCTCCCTTCTCCCTTCCCTGCCTCACCTCCACACTTCATCATCTGCTGGGGAGAGATTAGCAGGAGGCGGCTCCGATCTCTGCTGGATCTTCAGGTCATGCTGGGATCCAAACTGACAAAGCCTAGGTATGCACAGTGGCGGCCCGGCAACCATC
>NW_009724927.1:43616-45450 GCF_000703405.1 Apaloderma vittatum
CTGCCCCCCTACCTCTAAACCACAGAGGACTGGGTTTTCCCTCGTGCTTTGCGTAGGCGATGCTGCAGAGAGTCTGCAGGTACAGCAGACAGAGTGTGTGAAGGGCATCTCCTTCCAGCGCAGCGCTCTTGAAATTAAAGGGCACCGAGGGCTTTTGCGTCTGATGAGAGAAGCGTTTCTCAAAAGATGGGTCACGACATGCCTGAAGTTGTCTGGGGAAATGCTAAACGGGTCACACCGCGCCGTCAACTTCAGCAGCGCGTGGCCAAGGGGCCTGGATGGACCAGACCCCTCCCTTCCCAGCTCCACTCTCCCCAAGGCAGCCCGGCGAGCAGCCGCTCGCCCAACTGGCACCGGCAGCCCCACTATTAAGAATAACGCAGCCGCCTCGCACTGAAGCGCTTTATCCCCAGCACCCGCTGTGAACAAAATTGCCTGGGATCAGGTGGTGCTAGCCAATTTTTCTCGCAGCAGGGGCCGCAGGTAAAGCACCTCGGTGGAGAGGAGCTGCGCTGCTCTGAACTTTTCTCTTGCCCGCCTGAACTCAGGGAAGAGGAGAAGGGATATTGTGTGCACTCAAGCAGAATCGGAGAAGATGCCAAGAGAGGAGAGAAGCAGATGGAAAAGGCAGAGAAAGCTCAAGATGAGGAGAGAGCAGGAAGGAAGGAGCAGAGGAAGGATAAAGCAAGAGGGAGGTGAGAAAAGAGCTGGAGCTGGGATGCCACAAAGCAGTGGCCAAGGCAGCAAGAGAGCTGCATCTTCTCTTTCTTGTCCTACAAACCAGACACAGACGTGGCAGCAGCTAATCTTCCTGGCTCATGAACAAAAGGATTCTTTTCATGCCAGTAATCCAAGAGCTGCCATGCCACGGCTCTCCCAGCTCATCTGCTGTGAATGCACTTATGTGGCGTCCAACCGAACGGGTTAGCAAAATAAAGACAGATGGCAATGGATTAGCTCTAACACTTCTTCTGTATCACAATGCAATCACTGCGGTCTTCTCCAGTGCCTCCTCTTGGGACAGTTTGCTTGCACTGCAGCTGTGAAGCCGCCCCCAGTTACACACCAGTGGCCCAGCTCCAGAGCCACAACTTAGCACCGTATGAGTAGGGAAGATTCACTGCAGGCTTTTTGTTTGTTTCTTGGCAAACGTGGTCACAGTAAAAGGTGAGCACGTGGCCACCTCTCTGCTGAGATAGGGCTTCTTTGTTACAAAGCACCCTTGGTCACACACCTTTAGCATTGGTGGATTCAGAGCAGACTCTAAGGCCCATGTTAATTAAGTAGATGCATTGCTGAGCAGCATTTTTAACATCTAGACCTATTATTCCCAAGAATGGGTCTTTGTGGTCCATTAAATGTTAAGGCAGATGTATGAAGAAACAAAGGTGGGAGGTTGATGACACCTCTTCAGAAGTCAACGAGAAGAATAGTCTTTTCTTCATGATTAAGTAGAATTTGCCCAAGTCAAGCCAACTGCAGATGTAGAGCTTACAGTCAGCCCAGTGCCAGCTCATGCAACATGAACACGCGTTTCTGCTGGACAGAGGGTGTGCTGGTGGCAGACTGGGCTTTGTTTAAACTGGGACATTTTCCTGTTGTTTCCCAGCCAGAAATTATGTGGGAATTCTAGCATCGAGTTCCATAAAGAGCTGATACCTCTTACTTTGTTAGTAGATATCTTTTCCAATTGCACAACTTGTTTATGCTGAACTGCCTCCTCCACCCTAATGTCCAGGTGGAGCCTGTCTAATCTTAGTTTTATTAGGTTGTCAGCTCTGCTGTTACTTGTAACATCAGGGATATTCAGGTTCCTCAGGGTGGTGACGTTTCT
>NW_009724927.1:45481-67787 GCF_000703405.1 Apaloderma vittatum
GCAGTCTCCTGATCTCATTCAGGCAGTTGATGGGACATCTTCACCGCTGACCCTGTTATTTTGGAAACGATCCCATCTGACTCCTCATCCAAGATGACCACATGAATAAGTAGTCCCATTTTGTCCAGAAGATGTTTTTCCCCATAAAACTGGATATCTCTTAGAAGACCAAAATGTTTTTAAGAGGATGCCTTCCGTCTGCATTGGTTTTGCAATTGACCCATTCGTTTATAACCTAGAAGGAAGATAAGGCTCCAAGCAACCTGATTTAGTCTTTAAATTAGCCCTGCTTTGAGCAGGAGTATGGAGCGGTTGACTGCTCAAGGTCCCTTTCGACTCGATGTCTGTAAGAAGATCCCACTGGGAAGCTCTAGTCTTGCAGCCGAGTTCAATAGCTCTTGGCGCTGTACCTGCCTGGTGGATGTTGTATCTGCCCATGGCAGGGGGATTGGAACTAGATGATTTTTAAGGTCCCTCTCAATGAGTTTCTCTGTCGTGAACTTGTTCAGTCTTCCCTTGACAGATGTCTGCTCTGCAGTGTCAAAGCTGCTCTCTCCCTTATCTCCTGCTGAGACCTCAGAGTGTCAAGAGAATGAAGTGTGTGGGATCCCAGCTCCAGAGAGCGTGTCTGCTGCCCATCATGCCACTGCCCATAGGAAAGCCAGAGTGAACAGCAAACTATGAGATCATGGCTGGTATGAGGTGGATGCGAGTTGCTTTGGGACAGTTATGTGACCCCTGAAATGAGCTCTGACAAAATGCTGATGCCCTCTGGAATCAGGTGTGTCCCTCTAAGATGGGAGGAAAGTGAGGCTGGTAGGGGCTGTGGCCCTTGATGGACTTGCACATTCCTGACAGACTGAGCAGTTCTGCTGGAATGGCTGCTTGAAGGGTGGTTGTCTGCAGCCCTCATCCACCTCTGCCTGTCAGGAAAGGCACAGGGAGAGCAGAGGCAAAGCTGTAGTCCAAGCAGACCTGGCAGTGTCCGTGCTAGCTAGGATCTCCACCAGTCACCAGTCCATTTTGCCATGCAGGGACAGTGCAGGATGAGATCTTTACACATTAGACATCTTACTGATATTTTTTTCCTCAAGCAGCCAGAAATCAGAATTAGGCATCCTACAGACCAGCCCAGAAGGGGACAAGGACTTCCATCATGAGGACAGACAGCATTTGGGCAGCTTTCCCTGAGCAGGTCCAGAACACACATTGGAGATGCTGGAGAAGCGAAGCATTAAACAACCTTCCTCAGACTGAACCTCTTCAACACTGAACAAGGGATGTTTTCCCTTATAAAATGGAAGCCTTGTTCCTGTTGGCACTCAGAGGTCTGCCAAAGCCAGGCTGAGCAGGCACCCTGAATGTTGACACTTCTTGTCTTCAGGGCACCTGAGTTTTTCTGCATTCTCCTTCTGCGTGTTTTCTTTTTCCCGTGCAAGGTAGAATTGGACAGGCAGCCAAAGAGCAGGCGCCGAATGCGTGCTGATGACAGCCCGCCAGTGCACTCTTGGCTCCTTCAGGATGCTAACAATAGACAAGCGATTATCGCCCCTCCTATGCGTAGACAGGGTCTTGCCAGGGGTGATTGCAATCACAGCCCCCAGCACAGCTTTCCTTCCGTGAGACACGCAGGCGGCTTTTAGAGATGCGGTTTGACTACATAGGAACCAGCCACTGCTCCTTTTGCAACCTGCCCAGCGACCAGCTCAGAGGCTATTTTCAGCTGCTCTGACCCACCTCTCCATTCCTTGCAACGTTACCTCTGAGCTAAATTATGCCCTCCTCGCTTTGCTGTGCTTTTGCCTGCCTTGCCAAGGGTTCATGGGGATCCAAAGCAGCAAAGACCAGCGCTGGGGGCAGTTTGTGCCAGCTTACTGCTAGCTGGGCTCCACTCTGCGGAGATGCTGCGCTTCACTTTTCCACACATCCCAAAACAAAAGGCAATTGCTGCGGCTGCCGATGCTGCAGATGGGGATTCAGTCCTCCCCGAAGACCAGCGCCTGGTCCTCGCAAGTGAAAGCTGAGGCCTCCAGCACACAGCTCTGCTCCCTGCAACGGCCCCATCCCTTGGTTTGTAAACAGCTTGGGAGGAGGTGGAGATGAGGGAAGAAAGGGAGCATCGGAGACAGACAGAAATCTGGAGAAGTTCAGTCACAGCAAAACCACAAAACTAGAGCCAGTGCAGGATCATCCTTATCGCAAACCTCCTAAGCCAGTTCTGCAATTTGCATCTGGATGCGTTTCATTCCCTATCAATGTTCATTAGCAGCTGCCCAACACTAAGCTGCCTGCTTGGGAATAATTAGGCCCTTTCTCTGAAGGTCATGGCAGTGCTACCATCATAACTTCCCTTTCTTTGAACACACAGGCAGTTGGATGCTGAGAGCATCGACTAAAGTGCTCCTGCGAGAGGTGCTGGGAACACGCAGGCAGTGGGGCAGCACAGACAACCAGTTAGGTGCTGATATAAATTATTTTTACAGCAAATATTGAAGTTGTGTAACAACTTCATTGCTTAAGCTGGAGATGACAAAGGGCTGGAATAAGGGGAGGAAGACAGAATATGGAATAAACTTGAGAGACAATGTTATATTGAGGTTTTACTCCTATTGACAGCCCAGGTCTTTTCATTCAGTCATTCACAGACAGAGCAGTGGCTCCAGGACACTGGTTTAGGTGGGTGGGTCACTGTAACTCTTCTCAGCCCTCAAGCCCATGGGTCTGAGCACTGAAAAAGTAATTTTCAGTGACTCGTGCATCATTGTTAGCCAGCCAAGGAAGCCCCAGGGGCTGCATCAGCTTTGAAGAGGCTCTTCAGAGCACAGGCTGTACAAATGGGGATGTAGGAGCTGCTGGTTCATGGTAGAGTGGTCTCCTGTTGGGTTTTGTGGCCAGGCTGGGGAGGCAGCGATTCAGCCTCCTTTGGGACAGGGATGCTCCACTTCCAGCTATGGATCAACCACTTTCTAACTGTGGTCACGTAACTCCAGTGTTTCAGCCGCTCTCAGGACTGGTCTGAGAGATGCCTGGTGGGCTGTAGTCAGCAAAGGCAAGGCTGGGAAGGCTTGTGCCTGTTCCTTTGATGCATGAACTGTATGGCCTTTGCTGTCCCACTGCGTAGCTTGGGAGGACTTTCAGCACATGTGCTTGTGGACACTTTGGTCCCAGGAACAGCCAGCAGCAGACACCTCTGTAGGACATGAACCTAGCCACATCTGCCAGATGGCTCTAGCTGTCCTTGAGAAGCACTGCACTGCAATGTTTCCTCACTGACTTCTGGCCATTGGTCTCGACTCATCCAGCTCTGTCTGTGGTGGTTATTGCCTGTGTCCCAGAGGGCATCAGATGCGGGGTGCAGGCTGAGAGTTTCTGACTGACATGGGACAGCGTTGTAGCAATGTGGTTTTGGCCAGGTACCTACCACTTCATCAGTGCACCCTGCTTTGTCCTCTATGAATTTCAAGCAAATTATCTTCAGGACTTGCTACAAGGTGCATTAGTCCTCTTGCAGAGTTAGAATGGAGGATGGTTGAGGTCTCCAAGAGATCTGTCCCCTAGGTGGACAGTTATGTTGGATCAGAGAAGTGCAGCTTGTCGTCAGGCTAAAAGAAGTATGGTCTCCGAGGTGCCTACCACAGCCTTTGACATCATTGAGAACTAAACAGTATAAAAAGGAGGATGACAAACCTGCCACAAGGTTTGTATATGGTCATTGTTGCTATTCCTAGTTGTAGTTGAATGTGTTTGATGAGAACTCATCAGGGGGTCCCCAAAACCAACAGTGTCTGCCCTTAATATGGTAAACTTTATTGTTTTAAAATAAGCTCAGGTTACACTGATCCTAGGATAGCTGATTTCATTGGCAATCCTGGTACCACCTCTTAAAAGGCATCGCTTTGTCTTTGCAGCTGAAAGCCAGCACAGTGTTGGTAGGAACCTTGTGAAGGTGCTACTCAGTTGCAGTGACTGACTGGACGTTTGCAAGAAGAGCAAAAATACCTGCGAACTGCTCTGAAGCAACACACCCCAGTCAAGTCCGGAGTTTGACCTGGCTTTCCAAGATATGAGAGTCTTCCTCATCCCCACCAAGTGCAGCAGACAGAGATGTTCATCACCTCTGCAAGGCAGCATCCACCCTCTTGGACTCTGCAAGCTGTCTCACGTCATGCCAGCAGAGCCTACAAATGGAGTGAATCAGGGGCTCTCGTCACAGCCACTGTGCTTGAAAGCCTGGGACAGACACTGCCGAGGTCCTCCCTTCAGGTTAGGGTGCTGCTTACATGGCCAAGCTCAGGCCTATTTTGTTAAGCATTTCCAGCTTAGACAAAGGCCAGAATATTGCTTTTGTGTGAATATAATACAGCAAGACTTCGTTACACTGGAGTACCTTGCTTTTAAAAAATTTAAATAAAGGTCTAAAGTGTAACCTGGAGCCATTTCAAGCTCCCAGGCTGACAGATAACTGTTTTGCTCTACTGAATCCATGCATATTTAGACAGTTCCTTATTAAATAGACAAGAGTCAGTCTGTCTATTAAAAACTTGCATGAAGGTGGAGCAAGTGTTTTGGTATCTCTGCAGAAGGCTGCATGCTCTGTTGAGACAGGAACCAACTGTATTTTGTGTTTTATGCAGCACCCAGGAAGGCTGGACTATAAAACCCCACAGCTGCACGTCCCGGTGTGCAATGCCAGTGCATGCACAGTGTCGTACACCAGTGTAGCTGTGGGTCACTGTGGGATGACTTGATAATAAGAACCTTGCATAGGAAATGATAGAAAATAATCAATCCCTGGGTGCTGGCTGCTCCTTTCAGCCCCGCTCTGATGACTGGTCAGTATCAGAAGCTGAAGTATTGGGAGCTCTGACCCAGCTGTCTGGTGTTGTCCAGACACTCCGGACTGGTTTCTGGCTTGCTTTATTCAGGGTGGTGCAATGGGTACTGGGATTAACTGAACACCAATGATATAAAAGGCTGCTTTGGGCAAGCAGCCTGGGTCCAACTGGAGCTCACTTTTCTGTGCATTGAGACAGGCCCTCATTTACTACATCTTGCATTCTCCTATGGACTCTATCTCTATTGTGTCTGTCAAGCACTTTTAAAGTGATCAATGACTTTATCCTTGTACTAAAACTCCAGTGGCTGGCAGAATTGCTGGCAGATTTTAGGTTCTGCATCTAACTGCTATAGCTGGATCTATTTTGCCCTTCATTCCTAGATATCCCTGCGCAGATTTTCCTTATGTCCTCATTAACCAACTCCTCACTCCATGACCCTCTAGCATGTTTCTGAAGATTTTCCTTCTTGCAACTCAACTCAACTTCTTGCAACGCAACTCAGGTGTCAAGGTTCACAGCTCCAGGTACACTGTGCGCTGCATAGAGCAGTTCAGATGGGTTGGCTAAGAAATAGAGCAGTAGAAATTTCCATAGATGCTCACCATCACAGGAGTTTGATGCTCCACTGCTGCTTGTATAACCCAAAGGCAGCTTGGTTTTATCTCCAGATCCCCATAATGTTCATTCATAAATGTACCCCAGTGTGCACACAGAGAGGGGAGAATGAACCAGGACATTCACCGTCTTGCAAAAAGGCTTGATTTCCCAAGCCATACCCAGAAATCTCTGTGGTAAAGGATCATTGACAAAGACCATTAATAACCCGTGTCTGCACTTGTTGCTGGCTGGACCTGTCTGTATTTGTAGGGAAGTGCTGAGGGTGCTGTGCTGGCAAAAATGTTCATCAATCAATGAATGGCTTTTAAAGAGAAGCTATTTTGCATGGTTTCCCAGATAAGGACCAATGGAATAGTATAGAACAGTTCTTCTCAATCCACTCAAAGCCGTATGAATGGCCACTGAACCCCACTGAGACAAACCCAGACTACCTCATGCAGGTTTTCCCCGGGACCTTTCATTACAACCAGCTTTCTCTGTTCACTTTTACTTCTCTTTCCCCTTCTTCTGATGACTTCTCCATGTAGGAACAGGTTTGTGTGTCTGTGTCTTTGCTTTAATTCCACAGGCCAGCTTCTGATTCTCAGGACTGACTTTCAAAAATAGAGGGAAGATGAGACTCTCAGACCTGTACTCTCTTGACTTAACTGTTAAATGAGTCTCAAACTTTATTGCAAAGTCATACAACTCATCTTGCTTGTTCTGAAGTCCATACCCTCCTGATCTCAGTGTCTCTTACGTCCTTGCTTTCTCAGGTCCTTCCTTTGTTTGAAAACACACTGGAGCACATTTCTTACTACATATATAAACAGCACGGTTTACATTTTTTTTCTGTTCATTGAAGGATGAAGGCAGTGCCCACCAAACTGATTGCAGGTCTTTGATTGTCATGGACACAGGATCAGTGTGGCAATAGGTGTTCAAGGCACCATGGTACAAGAGCTCTCCTTTGAATGCAAGAGAATTGGGGAATTGAACTCTCCTCTGTGCTTCTGGTTGTTTCTCCCCCAGTTTCTGTGTTACTAAGGCAGAAACTGAATATTTCATCACTATTTGGAGATAGTTTAGTCCTGTTCATAATTTGCCAGAGTGGATTAGAGATCCTTTTATATTAAATTGAAAGCTTTCTCTAAAGCATCCTAAAAAGAGCTCATTTCATTAGCACACTGTTGATTTATTATTTATAATGACTGTTTACAAAACTGCCTGCAAAGACGATGAGGCCGTGGTTGGGTGACTCTGTATTTCTACAGGCACCTCCAGCCCTCCTGAGCAACATGCATGCCCAGGTTCAGCAAAAAATTAGCTGCTGATTAGCAGTGATTTGCAAGGAGAGTTTAAACAAACTAATCCATCTCTGATTTGCAGAATGCTGCTGTAGCTGCTGTAGCTCATGGGGGTACTGATCTTAGCTGGAGGTTTTGGTGATTTTTTCTGTGGGCTGTCCTCACTGGCTCCTTTCTCAGGATGTCAAGGCAGGAATTGGTGCAATCCCATATCTCCCTTTTCCTGATCTCCTGTTTTGAGCACCAACCAGTCAGTCTACTGGTCTGCTCAGTGGTGCCAGAAGCCGTGTGTCACCAACTCCCAACCCTACCTAGAATCCTGGGACTTTTTCAGCCTAAACTGGAGCAGCGAGTTGTTCAGACATGGAAGGATCCTGGAGGAGCATTACCCCTTCACTCCCTTCCTGTGTTGAAGGGGTCTTTTTCAATAATTTGCATATGTTGAGCCTGATTACCACACAACTGATGTGTGCTGGACCTGATTCTCACGGTTGGGGGAGGGATGCTTTACCGGCTGCAGCAGCAGAAGTGGTGAGGTGAGCGCTGCGCAGCGCTGAGCATCCCTCCCTTAAACATCAGTCACAGAAACACCGGTTACAGCAGCGGCTGCTGAGCCTGTGGGTATTGGAGAAACGGATGAGAAGCATTGACTGGTGCCATGGCCAGCAACAGGAGGAGATTGATTGCTCTGCCGCTGGCGCGGGGCTGTCGAAGCTGTGCTGCAGTGCCGAGGGCTGCGTACTCCGGGCAGGGCTGCCAACATGAGGCGTTCGGCTGATGTGGTAGGTGCTTTTGTCTGAAGGAATCACACTGGGTTTTGCATGTGAGCTTTTTTTAGGAGCAGCTTTCTTTTTTCTTTGTTCCGCACCTCTGGTAATTTCTGTTTCAAAGAGCCACTCGAAAAGTTGCACCCAGATAGCTTCCCCTGGCTTTCGGGAGGAAAACACCTGTCCTTGCTCTGCCAGAAATGTAACAGAGAGAAGCCAGAGATCCCTCCTTGGCTTGGTCTTCTGAAACCCATCATGAAGGCAGAAGGCCCTAGCCCCTCTAGGAGGACTGTATAATCTCTAAGGGCGCAGAAAGCCACATCAGCTGCTATGCGGAGGTAACACAATAAGTTGTGGCTGCTGATTAATCATGAATCTGCCAAGCAGGAGTGAGTAAATGCCTCCTAATAAGCAATTTCTTTTGGTTTTTTTTAGAGAACTTCATTTTCCAATCAGGCCATGAAGAATTACCAAAGGAATTGGAACAATCCTGCTTTACCACAATGTTCTCCCCTCCATCATTTCTTCCTCTAAGGTGTTAAGAGAAGTCTTCAGACTCCCTGACACCCTGTGCCCTTTCAGCCCCTCTCCACGAGTGTTGAAATGTCTACGCAGTAGCATGCAGCACAGCAGCCAAGAGCTCTGCCTGTCTGAGCTGAAAATTTGCAGATTCAGTGGACATGCTAGGCATCCCCCCGCTCAGCTCTTTGTCCTCTGCACTGCTAGTGCAGCTTGTCAGCTCCCTCCATGCGGCCATGTCCTCTGGAGCTGTCAATGGAGATGGTTCAATCTTGTTTAATCAAACTAAATCCCAGGTGGTTCCTGAAAAAGCAGCTAAAATCCAGTCCTTTTTCCTGAGATGTGCTGTCGAAATTGAGCTTACTGAATGTGTCTGATCTGCTCCATCCTGGACCTCAAGTCCTTGTGTCTGTGTTGGGCTAGAAGACAATCTCTGCTACCTTCAAACATACCTCCTGAACTGGTTGAAATTCCAAAACAGCACATCCCTGCTTTGTTCTCTTCTCAAATGAAGGTCTTAGCATGTTCAGTGGCGTGTAACTGAGATATAAACCACTTGGATGGGAACTCAAGGGCAGCACTCTTTGCACAGGTACCTATGGCTCCAGGAGCTTGAGACAGAACAGGGACTCAGGGCTTTGCATGTCAGATAGATTCATGTTCCCAAGCCAACGACCCCTTTCCTACATTAAGAGGCTTCATCTGATTTTCACATGCCCCTGGGGAAGACACTGGGTTCCCCCATTCCTGCCTTTCAGATGTGCTAGGTCACACTTAGGTCAGTTCTTCCAGCAGCCACAGCACCATCACTATAACGCTGCTATCTCGCCGTGACATGGCACGTGGGACACCACCTGCTATGGTGGTGCTGGCACTTCCTGCAGTGAGAAGGACTCGTCTCTGCATAAGGATGAAAAAAGTCACTAGCAGCTGAGGACACACAGTTCAGGAGTTTTGCCTCCTCCTTTTGAGTCATGAATTGTAATAGCTGGATTAAGAGATTCAGTAACAAACTCTCACCTATGCTGTTTATAACACCAATTAACTATTTAATCCATTCATGTCCTCATCTTCACTTCTCTGCTCCCCTTGCCTCACTCTCTGACATTCTCTCCTTGCTGCTCAGTGTGTGCCTCGCAGCTAGATACCTTCTATGCCCTCCTCCTGGGGATGTGACTTTGTCCACATCTCACTGGTGGTTCTGCTCAGTTACTCCATTGTAACTCTCTGAAGTGAGAACTGTGTGCTACGTGGTACCTAACCAATGAGGCCTACAATTGCTTGGTCTCTAGGAACCGCTGTAATGACCGTAGCGGCGGGGCTAATTAATCAGGAAATGGTAAAGAAAATGCTTATAATGAAGCATCTGAATTTCTGTCTTTACTGGGGGGGTGCAAACTTACAAACAAGGTCATGGAAAAGAAACCCATTCGAGATGACTAAATATAAAGACTTTACCTCTGAGTCAGGAAATCTCTAAACTACAAACTGTTGCAAGAATATCACGGGGAAGTGTTTGTCCATGATCATCCTATATATTGGTCAGTGCTGGAGACAGGCTGCTGAGTCTAGGTGAACCTTTGTGCCACCTGGTGCCACCAGTCCTGTGTGACACCACAGTCCTGATGTGATTTACGGAACTTTGATGATGGAGACAGACAGCGAGGGATCCTACTCTCATACCATCAGATGAGGAGTGGTGTGTGTGCCACTCCTCCTCTCTGTTTGCACTGGCCATGGCCTGTGGGAGCTGCACTTGTGCCCTTGGAACAGATTGCAAAAGCATCTCAAAACCAGACCTCTTTCTTTCTGCTTGACCACAGTGCAAAGGCAGGTCCCAGACCAGTATTTGAAGATCCTGTCTTCAGTAGAAAGTCTTTTCCAGCATTTAGAACTCCTCTGCCAGCTTGATGTTGGACCACACAGGGCACCCTGATTGCCACACTCAGCCTGCAAACATAAAGCAGAGTGAGGTTGGCCATGGAAGTCACAGGGGTAGGCGAGGTCTCACTCTCATTTCACGTCCTCTTCCCATGGGAATTTCAGCACCTACGTTCTCAGCAATGAAGGCTGCTCCTAGTGATGTATTTTTTTGTCTCCTTTTCTCCTCCTGAAACCCACAAAGGTGATATGAGTGTGAACATGTGTTTCTTAAAAGACCCCAATACATCCCTGAGCTGCAAAGACTGTTTTCGAACCTTGGCTTTTAAGGGGGTAGCTGACACAAAGGGCTAAAGGTAGTTAATGCAGCACATACCAGCCACTGACTGATAGGAATAAGCAGCATTGATGATAAGCTCATTTGATAAAGCTGTTGCTGGGCACTGCAGATGCAAGCTAAGTCCAGTGTTTAATGTACATCTTAGTCCCAGAGGCAGCTTTCTAAGGCAGTGCTGCCAGGAATTATTGTAACCCTGTTTGTCTCTCATACGGCTTTCAGTGAGTCCTGACAAGTCCTCACAGTGTGGTCTTATGTGCCACAGCTGTTATTGCCCTGACATACATCACTAGCTGCTATCTAAGTAATAAAAGTTGGCACCAGGACTTCACAGCCAGTGTAGACCCTTCTTGAGCTCCATGGGGTTTTGGTATCCTTTGTTGCTGAAGCAATGGTTAAATCCCCCATGATTGGTCCGGCTGGTCACTTGATTATAGAAGATGATTCATGTTGGAAGCTGCTGAGGTTGTCCCATGAGATTGCACGTGTGGACTGGGTTATACCTTCACGTGCATGAGCTTCTCCCATCATAAGAAATAATGAACAGGGAGGACCTGTTCAACTCAAAAAATCTGAATATGGTGGGTGTGTGGTCTCAGTCTGCTAGAAAGGGCATAGGACTGCTCTGTCCTCTGGTCCTCACATTACAAAGGACTAGGTCCCTGGAGAATCACGCCAAGATCAGGTACTGCCAATTGCCAGGCTGTGCTAACCTAACTGAATGGCTGATCTCTTACCAGCTCTTACGGCAGCCTGTCAATTGAGAAATTAGGAAGAAAGATCTGGGCTCAGGGTGTTTTCAGGACATGTAAGACATGTGCCACTTGAAATGTGGCTCATCTTACCTCTGAGCCTGAGCAGAGACAAGCTGAAGCCTGGGATTTGCACTGGGTTGGATCCCAGAGCCTGTGATTTGAAACCTGTTGCTCACAGCTCTTTCATGTTCTGCAGTGGAGGGAAAATGGTTGTTATATTTATCGTTATCCCTGGGTTTATGAAGATGTCCTGAAAACAAGAAAAAGAGTTCTTAATGACTTCTCCATTTAACTGCACTTTGGGAGCACATTTTTCCAGTCTACCTTGAGGCAGAGTTGAAAGAACCTGAAGAAAGAATAATTTGCTTTTGAGTTCTGCAAGACCCATCTTTAGTAGGAGCACTTGAACTTCTGGTGTTGCACGCAGACAGCAGGCTGTGTCTGGAGGAGCGCAGGATTTCCACCACAGTGGGGGCATTTCCCAGC
Organism: Apaloderma vittatum; assembly: GCF_000703405.1. NCBI lineage: Eukaryota > Metazoa > Chordata > Aves > Trogoniformes > Trogonidae > Apaloderma > Apaloderma vittatum. Next base: position 56,969 of record NW_009724927.1, read on the forward strand.
CCCTCTGTTGTTGTCCATGAACAATCAGCTCTTTCCTCCACTGCTGACCTGGAGGTGGCAGAATCTCAGGGCTCCTCTAAACGTGGTGCTGATCCAGAAGACATTAAACCATTATCTCTGTGTCTCACTCCATCAACATTTTTTCAGTCTGTATTAAAAATCCTACTATGGTTTTTTAGCACAAAAGGGGAAAGAAGAGAACCTTCTATGTTCAGGACATTTGGGACATCACTAGAATTTCATCCATCTGTGATTGGCCCTCAGACCGTCATACTCAATTTATTTCTCAGCCAAAGTTTTTCAGCCATCTGCTCAAGTGGAACAGCTTCCAGCATTTATTCCCAATAGTGCTCCTCTGAGGGAGCGCATGGATTTTCTCCAGTACGACAGCATCACTATTTTCCAAAAAAACCCTCAGCCCAACCCTGCAGTGACTGGCGGGGAGCCCTCCCTGCTCTGCACCCCGACCTTGAATTTTAAGCAATTGATCAAGAAAACACAGAACTGTTTCTCTTCCACTTAGGACTACCGAACGTGACTGATGTTTTTTAAAGGGCTCCTCTGCAGCGATGTTAATGAGGTCGCCTTGGATACTCAGCTTAAAACGGTGTCGCTTCAGCTTCTTTTATGTCAGCAATCAACAACAACAACAAAAAATACACAACAACCCATCAGCGGATCTGCTTGAGGAGGGGTGGGGGACTCCTGGCAGGCGGCTGGAGCAGATAGAGACTCACAGTCCACCTGCTGCCAGCAGTTCGGTGTCTGAGCCTCTCTGATTGTCTAGTAGAGCATCAACACAATGATCTCCATAATTATTATCTCCTTAAATTGAAAAAAAAAAAAAAAGGCAAAAAAGCTTGATTTTTCCAGACATTCTATTGAAAGTGACCCAGGAAAGGGCTTCAAACTGGGAGCAGCAAGAGGGTCAGGGAGAGCCAGGTAAATAGAGTTTCCTTGTGTGAACACAAGGGAGCCTGTGTGTCCTTAGGGAATTGTTTGCAGGGCTTGGAGACCCATTTGTATTATTGCTGCCTAACATGTTACTTTCCATCAGCTGGGCTGTGAGAGCGGACCGTGTCTGGATTTACAAAGCAGGGGGAAACATACTTGAAAGAGGAACACCCGGCAGGTACATTCAGTACTGTCCTAGTTTGAGAGGACCAGGACTAAAGTTCTCTGGAGCTCCTGGCACAGGAGCAATCACAGGGAGCAGGGGCAGCTGTGCCAGTGGGGAGGAGAGGATGGGTCAGGTGGCCCAACTGGACCAAACACAGCACTCCTTCCCATCGTGCTTGGTATAAAAGGGACCCTAGGAAGAGCCCTAGAGTCTTCAGTGCTGCTGTACTGGGAGGGTTGGTGTTGGCTGTTCATCAGCTCTCCCTGTACTGCTGCTGGTGTTCCTGCCTCCTGTTTTCACACTGTGCAGGAGCTCTGTTCATTGGGACAGATTTTTCTTCCAATACTTCCCCAGGTAGGACTGGCACAGCCTCTTTTCTGATGTTTTTTCTGGACTATTATTGGGACTCAGGTGCTCCTATCTGCTTCTGAGTCCAGTCTAGGATGTGGGGTTTTTTTTTCCTGCTCTGGACCTGGAAGGCATAGGTTCTGTATTAACATATTCTTTTGTATCTTTGAGCATAATTGCATACTTTTATTATTTTTAATGTAGTTTGTCATCTTCATTCTTCTTAATATTATTTTTTTTAGGCTTTTTTCCAACCTCACAGCCTCTCTTCTTGGTTCCCCTGGGAGGGTGCTGAGGGAACCACAGAGAGGGTCTGTCAGAGTTTAGGGGCTGGCCCAGCCTTAAACTTTGACAGATTTATTGGTGCCCAATGCAGGACAACAGACCAATTTCATATGTCACAGTTTCATAAGCTCTAGTTTAGTATTTTCTTTTTTTTTTTGTTTTGTTTGAAAGGTGGGAAAAACCTTAACACTTAGCATGGTTCTGAGTGAAATATTACACTTGGAGACTTAGGATTACAGACAATTGTCATGTTGTTCCTTAACGTCATATATGCTATCGTATTATCTAGACCTTCTCTAGTGTGGGTTTATAGTTTTTTGGTCAGGAGTGTTGGGCAAAGGGCATTGGTTTTCTGTTATGTTTAACATCACTCATCGAATCTGGAATAAACTTGGATGGTGGATTTACCTGGTCACTTCAGGCACCATTTGTTAAGTCTTATTGCTAATTATACTCTAACTTTTCCCATGGAAAACCATAGAATTGTAGAATCATAGAATGTGTTGGGTTGTGAACTTTAAAGGTCATCACTTCTTTTCACTGAACTGCTTCCATCAGAGTTTAGGAGTTCTGGAATTTGTTCTTTCTGATTCAGTTTGCTAACCTTATTATTGATTATCACTAATATGCTGCAGGGGTGGCTCATTGTTAGTATGTAGGGTTGTAGGTGTAGCATAAGCAATGCCACCACTCCATGTCCTACAACAACCAGTAGTGATGTCCCTCCACCCATTGTGTCACTAGTCACTACTGACCGAGCCCTGCATCAAGAATTGCTGATGTTGGGCTCGGGTTAGTGGGCACTGTCTGCGCTCAGGTCACCTTGGCTATTGGCTCATCCTGTCTCCTGAAACAGTCCTGCTCTTGATTTCTGACATGAGCTGAAAGTGTTTTTCCTTGTATCAGATCGTTCTGCTCTGCACCTCAAAGAGTCTTTCTGTCCTTTCTACCCCTTTCTTCAGATAGCTGCAGAAAGCATTCATATCTTCTACCTGCTTTCTTCTAGGCTGAACAAACCCAGCTCCTTCGTTTCTCCTTGTACCTCTTGTGGTTCAGCCACTCAACCATATTGGTCACCCCTGCTGGACCTGCTTCAATCTATTAGTGTTGGTTTTGTCCTAGAAGTCCCAAACTGGACCCAGTCCTTCAGAAGCAATCTCAGAAGGGCAATCTCAAAGGGGAATAATCGCTTGCCTTCATGTGCTGGCTACATTTTTGTTAACATACCTGAGGGTGTAGCCTTTACTGTAGACGTAGCATTGACTCCTGTTCAACTCATTTGCCAGGAATCCCATCTCCTTTTCTGCAAAACTGCTTTCTGATGAGCTGTTTTCCATCCAACTGTCCCCTCACCTATCCTGTTCCCTCATGAGGTTAGACCATTAGGACTGTACACCTGCTTTTGTTGTTGGCCCATTTTTTCAGTTTGCTGAATTCCTCTGAGCAGCAGCTGCAGCCTCTCGGGTCTCGAGTGCTTCCCTCCCCACTGCTTCCTCTGATATCATCTGAAAATGTCCTGAGGGTGCATTGCACTTTGCCCAGTTATCCAGGCCACCAGTAAAGCTGTAAACCAGTACTGGCCTCGGGATCTCACCAGTAACAGGTTGCCAAGTGGACTTTGTACTGCTGATTGTCACCCTGTGAATGCAATAGTCTAACCTATCTTCCAGATGCTGCCTTTTCTATTTATCAGGTCTGTGTCTCCCCAGTCTGGCTCCGAGTATGCACTGAAGGCTTTGCTACAGGCAAGGGAAACCACTTCCACTTTCGTCCTCTTCTCCACACAACCACTCAGGGTAGTCACATTGGTCAGGTGTGATGTGTCCGTTGTAAATCTCTGCTGGCTGTTCCCTTCTTGTCCTTCAGGTGCTTGATGGCAGTTGCTGGGAACATTTGCTTCATCCCCTTCCTGGGGCAGAGGTGAGGTTGGGCAGGCTGTAATTCACCAAACTCTCCTTCCCTCCGCTTGAAACAGGATGTGATTTTTTGCCTTCTCCCACTTATCAGGAACCTCCTGATCGCCCTTAAGGTCAGTCTTGTACAGGTTCCTGCTAAGCAGATGACTGAAGTCGAAGCCTGCTCTGCATCTGGGGCTGGAGTTTCTGCTATGTGCCTTGCATCCTCACTTCAGTAGTTGAAGCTCTGCCATTTCATGGCTGCTACAGCACTTTCTGATTCCATTTTTACTACAGATGTAAAAGGCTCATCTACAGGTTATGTTGATCCTGCAGCAGGCATGGTCTGTGCATATGATCAGAGCTGCTCCTTCATCTAGAGACTCTAGATTTCCTTGTCCAAATAGAGAGAATGGTAGGAAGACAAAGAAACCTGAGACCACCAGGGATCACTTGTCTGAAGAAACCCTAAGTTGGATGTTACAGAGGTTTAGTTAAACTACACTTAAAATGACTGTATGGATAGTCCCACTCATAATAGAAAAAAGCAAAGTTTGACTTCTTCTGGTTTATTGTGGACATGAGGCAAGCCAGGATAGGTGGAGGCTGCTTGAATTCTGAACAGGAATAGTTTAATGAAGTTCCAGTTAATTAAGATTTGTTTTCTTGATTGTCTTTGTGTAGCTAAGACCAGGGTCACTGGCTGAGTTAGGCACAGAATCCAGACTATCTGGTTTGGGAAGCACAAGTAGCCACTTTACTGGGCTGATTTGTCCCTAGCTGTGCAGTCCATCTTCTCCTGCACAAAAGAACACTATTTCTCAATGAACAGTGAATATTGCTGATTCCCAATGTCCTGTTTTAGGTTGCAGATCACTAAAAAGCCTTCTTCTGGGTGAAGTGTACCTGCTGTTACTAGGGTGACAGCTCGTGCTGGTGGTTGGAAGTAAATTGTAGCACCCACTTTATCAGATACACATAGCACAATAATTGGTGATCTGCTAAAATCTGTCCTAGGAGGCCAGAATGGGCTGTAGCATCTTGCTCGTAGATGTGGGCTCTTCCAAGTGCTCTAGATGACTGATGTTGTTGGATTTCCCAGACCTCCTGGTGCTGCTTTTTCTGACTCTCTTGGGCACTCATGTACTTGACCACAGTTATCCAGAGTCTTCCAGAATGAGCAATAGTAACAGTTTAGAAAAAACTCTCCTTTGCAACCTAACCAGATGCAGACTGGGATGAGATGTAGTGCTGGGAGGCAAGTGTCTCGCAGCTCTTCCAGCAGGGGTTCTTACCTCTGCTACTCAGCATCTGATGCTGGTCCTTGGCTGGCAACTGCTGCAAAGCCCCAGTTGTTCATAAGGAATTGAGCTCCAAAATATAAATTTAGAGGATTGGAAAAAAAAAATCTCCAAAATGTAAATTTAGAGGATTGGGAAAAAAAAAATAATCTAACTGGAACTGAGGAGCTGCCTTTGCCTTAACTGAAAACTTTCCCATTGAAGCTACAACCTTATAACAAGTTGCTTGTATCTCCTGGTACATGATAAATGGGTACAGGAACTATTCTGAACAGCAGGCAGTAGTGAATAGTTACATTTCCTTGGCCAAAATGAGGAAGTCTTAAGTAACTAGTTAAGAAGAAAAAAGAATCAATAGACAGTCTTTTCCCACGATCTTTTGCCATGAGTCCTTGGCAATAATTTCAGTGCTCACTTCAAAGCACTGAGGTATTTTTTTTTTTCTGGGCTTCTTTCTGCTATGGCAAAGGAGTTAACAAAGATAAGTTGCTTGAGCTCAGTAGATGGCTCTGAGCTTGTTCTGCTTTAGGCAGGGCTTGCAGTCCCCAAGTCCTTGTGTTCAGGGATAAGTCTTGTAACCATGATGTGTGTCCACATCTCTGGTCCTTTGCCATCATTAGATGATCATTTTGCCTCCTTGGGACTTCCTGGAGTGTTCTGCTACCTCACAGGAATGCAGTGATCACTTCTGATATTTCCCCAACATAGCTGTTCAGATCACCCCCTCCTCTTTCTTGCCATTTCAGCCTCTCAAGGCTCCTGTCTTAGACCTGAATTGTTCAGGACTTGGTCCTCGTGGGAAGGACTTTAGTGTGGGAAGTGAAGAATAAGACAAGAAGCAGTGGTGGCGGAGAGATGGGAGTGTGCAGGAAGCAAGGGTATGTTTTCTGCCAGCAGTGATATGTGCTCTTCATCTTGTATTGTTCCTGTGGCCTTTCACCCCAGAGTCCATGGTGAAGCTGGGATGCCGTCCAGTCAAGCACAAGCTGCACTGTCTGCATCTACAAGCAGCTTCAAGAAGCACAGAAGTGTGCTGAACAGAGTGCTGAAAGTGCTGATGGCTCTGTCCAGGGGAATCTGCTCATACTCTGCTAATGCATATAATTTGCTGAAGAATTTACCTCATTTCAGTAAAAAAAAAAAATAAATAAAAAAATCCTATTGGGCAAGTGGAAATGTTCCCTCATCTTGGTCTGGTTCAGCTGCTCCAGGTTAAGGCAAAGTTTGCATCTGCCCTGCAGTTACTAAGAAAGAACTCACCTGCTGCCTCTCCTTTTCCATCAGTGATGGCATCTGCCGCTACATCTTTCTGTTCTGCTCGTTTCCAGGTCTTAAGCAATCCACTGGGGGCATCTGCACAGCAGACCAGGTGTGCTGTTGGATGCATTGCATGTATTGCTGAGGGACATCTCTTTCTACATGGGAAAGGTCAGCTTCCACAGTCAACAGCCTGTCTCCCCAGCTTGACAACTTTGTAATAAGTTTGAAGCAGAGTCTGAGCTCATATTCCAATATCTATAGAAATATCTTCACCACTGTTCCTCTCTCTGGCCCCAGAAACATTAAAGACAACCTCCAACTCTTCCTTTCTCTCACTGTTTTTCACCCAGCAGTGTATTCCTTTTTGTGTAGGCAGAATAAAAAAAAAAAAATTTACATGAAGGGTGTTCCCCCTCTTTTTTTTTTTTGCCACTCCTCTTCCCAAAAGCATCTTTTGAGACAAAACAAGCAAATGGGAATCAGATACTCAAGGAAGTGAACTTTTGCTTTGGAAAGTTGACTTTGAGCCACATCAGAACCATTTCTGCTTGGTGAAGAGGGAGCTAGTCACATAGTCACATTGCCCTAATTGAGTCACATATGATTTGTAGCATCTTACTCCGGTCTGAGTTTCTCATGTTACTCCAGTACAAAGCAGGGCTGAATTTCTTCTTGTAGTCCTAACAGGCTACTCCTTCAGTGCCAAAATTGGGATGCCAGAGTATCCTCCTGACATTGGTGCTGTAGATTGCCTTGTGATAAGTATTTCTTGTCTTGCAGGAATGTCTCTGGATGAATTCACATCCCAAGACATGGACAAACAGGCTGATCACTGTGCACTAGGTGCTGTAGTAGTTGCTCATCTGTGTGTTTCCACCTGATGCTAAGTGCCAAGTAATTAATACATTCCTTTCCTTGGTCAAAACACTGTGAGTTACTCTCCTGGATGTGCTCAGGTACTATGGAGGGGTTGACTTGTTGAGAACTCATGCTCTGGCTTACCTAGTCTCTTCATCTGGTGCCACTGCATTCCCCTGGGATCAGCCAGGTGGGCTCTGTTGGAGGCCACCCCACTCGCTTCTCTTAGAACCATTTTGTGTTTGGTTTCTCGGGTCCACGACTGGTCAAATTGCTGGACACAGTCCTTTAAATGTTCCCTTCCCCTTCAAATGCATATATGTATTTATCTGTGCAGGTTGTTAAAAGGCTGTGGGATTCTTCTGCAGTTGCAGAACATCTGAAACCTGTGTACAGAGTGGTTTATATAGCAAATAATCAAGTGCAGATTTTTTTTGTTTTTTTACTTAATACAGACTAAGAAGCAGCTTTAAACACAACCCTTGATTAATGTCTGAACTGTTGGTCCTCTCTCTTTTGATGTGAAACTTCGGATAATACCTAAGTTCCTGAAGAATTCTGTTTTTATGCAAGGGAGAATATTAACAAGATTTATTGTGTCAATCCATTTTTTTATGATGAATATGAGATCCTATTTCTTTTGTACAGTTAGACTGAAAAACCAGGGTGCAGTTTTGTGCTTACTACTTCCCAGAACCTATCCTGTGTGCTCAGACCTCTTCATTCATCTCCTTCCCATAGCTGTAAGACTTGCTCATTTTCAGGCTTTTTATTGACTACTTACATTGGCAATTATACCTGACCCAATATAATTGTTTGCTGTTGAGTTACCTGGGTAGGTTCTTCACAGTGCTACAAATACTGAATGGTAGTTTCCAACATCTTCTCCTGTTGTCGCACAGTTTCCATTGACTTGGGCCAGGTCAGTGAGCATCTGTAAATTGAAGCCTACCCAAAGAAACCGACTGATATGTTTTAGTATAGAAATGTGTCCTTCCTGGAGATCCCCTACAATGGGGCATGTTGATTCTTTGATGTACCCCCCTCTCTTTGACTTGTGATGAGTGAGCATCACTTCCCAGTTATCTAAAGGAAGAGGAGTGCTGTGGTTTAAATGTAAAATGAGGAACTAGCAGGTCTGGAGTCTATTCTAGACCTGATGTGGCCTTTTTGAGAGCTGGGATTTTTCAGGAGTGCTCAGTGCTGCTTTACTTTTAACGTGGATGAAACCGACTCTGATTATAACCAAGAGACCACTCGGTGTGCTTCTGCTCACCATCTTTAAAATGGATCAGACTCTTATAACCTGCTTCACAAACAGGTTGTGTCTGTGCTGCTCAGCCAGTGTGTAAATCAGCACCTTTGAAAAGCCCAGGTAGGAACATGACCAGTGCCCAGGGCAGGGCAGCTGGCAGGAGATGTCTTGGGACTGAATTCCAGTGCTTTGGAGATGGTGGAGCTAAGTGCCCTTCTCAGCACGAGGCCCATCATACACAGTTGAGCAGTCTTAGAGGCAGGCAGTGGGAATTTCCCAGCTCATAGGCTCTGGGGTTGCTTTTTCCACCATGGGATTGGGAATCTCTGCGGGCTCTTACCTGGGTTCTCGTGTAGCAGCGAGTTCTCTGCTTTCAAGGGCTAGGAACCCTCTCAAGGAAAACTAGGGCTCCCAAAGCTGAGCTTATCCCACTTGTTACTTATCTTGCAGTGCAAGCTTTTCACAGACCTGTGAGAGGTTCATGGTGCCTGAAATAGGTCCTGTCTCAAGCAATCCAGGGGCCCATGGGAGGTGAAGCTGGGCTCAGTTCTACAATGTGATTTTTTTTTTTTCCTTAAGTTGCTCACTGCTGTTTGCCTTTAGCATAGGGATTGAGTCTGCTCACTGCAAAACAGTGTTGTGGATTGTTAAATAGCTGCATCATCCTGCCCTAGAGCTGAGCACATTTCAGTGGGAGACTGAGTTCCTCCCAGTGCCAGCTGCAGCCCTCTGCCCGTGCATGCACCGGTCCCTGCCAGATTGCACTGAAAGTACAAAGGAGAAGGAAGAAATTGGCTCATCAGCTGCTATTTGTTTAGTTTACAAAGCTTCTTTTGCAGAGTTTCTCATCCTGATTGGCCAGTGTTGCAGGGCTGTCCTTGCACTGCCCTGCTGCAGAGCCCACAGGGAGAGTGGAGTGAGAGCGAGCTGGGTGCCCCTTTGAGAAGGGGCTGGCACTGGATGGGTACACGGGCAGCACAAGACACAGCAGCCATGTCAAGGAGTTCCTGTGCTGGAAACTTGCTGTCCAGCCAGGGATGTGGCTTTGGCCTATGCTGGAGATCTCCGTGTGTTGGTAGCAGGAATTTGCCATCCTCTGTGGCAGCTGTGGATGTAAAAGCTAAAAGAGCCTCCTCTTCAGGTCTTGCAGTGGGTTCCTGTGTTTCGGACCATGGCTTGTACCCCTGCACCCCACTGCACCCTCTGGCATGGCCGTGGTGACCACAGCACACCGGCATGCCCAGCAGCCATCCAGAGGAGAAATGCAGCTGGGTCGTAGGAAATGATGGCTGCTGCTGTGCGGTACAATCCCACAGCTAATACATGCCTGGGAGGCTGCTGATACACAAGCGTCTTTATTCCTCAAATCTGATTTTGGTCGCTGCCTTAAGTGATGCAAAAGATGTTTTCCCACCATATTCTTGGGGTGCTTTCATTGAACAGTGTTTTGCTTTGGGCTGCAGTAGGTCGTGGCTCATCTTCTGTCTGTGCTTTGTCTCCTGGCAAGGCTGTGAGCTCCTGGGGATGGGGACATGTCCGGTGAGGTGCAGTGCCTTCCCACAGCCCTTGCTCATGGCAGTGTGCTCCTATAAATGATCAGCATCGCATAGACCCTGGTGGGCTTTGAATTTTAACCTTGTTTGCTGTGGGGAGGGGCCTGCTGGACTTTGTAGCGTAACGATCTGCCTCTGATGGGCGAGCCATTGGTCCCTAAGGGAAGAACAAAGGAAGATCTTTCTGATTTGAGGGGGAAAGGCCAGTGCTATTTATTTTACTGCTCTGTGGAAGTAAACAGGGGGGCAGAGCCCAGGACAATTAAAATATTGACTGAACATGGATGACATCTCAGAGATGGGTCTTTTTTTTTGTTTTAAAGCCTGGAGACAGGGAAACAAGCTGGTGTCACATAAGATTTTTTTAGAAATACAGCTGAGGAGAGGCCTCCTGCATGGTGACTCCAGTACAAACCAGGAAAGAGCTGCCCAGTCTGGTCCCATGTCCTCTCAGGACTGCTGGCTTCCCTGCCAGAGGCTTGGGTCATGCTGCTTGAGTAGAAATACATGGGGTTTTTTCCTCTCTTCTGAGGCTACCCCTATGCACAGCTGGAGATCTCTGCATCACCTCATCAGTGGTTACAAAGGGTCTGGGGTGAGTAGGGGGCTAAGCTGCATGGAGAATCGCATTCTGTCTTCCCTCAGGTTAAATACTGAGGCTGACCCACTCTGCAGCTACTGCAAGTACCAGGAGGTGTGCTGTGGTTTTAGCATTGAGTTGTATTCCTAGAGGGGGGCTGCCCCTGCTTATGAGGGGGATGGTTGCAGGGGTGGAGGCCTGTGAGGCTTGGGGAGCGAAGCAGAGGGAGAGCACCAGCATTACCGCAGGCTTCGGGGCTGCATGTCCTTCCTCCTGCCCGAGGAACACAGGGTGAGGAGCCTGCCAGGATGCTGTCTGCAGGGACAGCAGCGGAGCGGGGGGGATGGGGACCATGATTCCTGCT
>NW_009724927.1:67828-92558 GCF_000703405.1 Apaloderma vittatum
CCAAGGAGCCCCATCTCTCAGCCCCATGCCCAGGGGGAGAGATGCAGCTCCTGCTTGCTGGCTGTCTCCCATGGGCGGAAGGGCTGCGTGGGAGGGAGTCCACCTCGGGGAAGGATGCTGCGGAGGGAGAAGCTCCAGCACAGGAGCTGACAGGGCAAAGCTGCTGGCAGGCGGCTGTCTACAGGGTGGCTGCAGCACTGCAGCATCAATTAACCTTTGGGGAACTTCTGCCAGTGCCACTCAGGCGTAGCAGCGGCTCCGCCGTAGCCGAGTGATGTGGCACAAACCTGCCGAGGTGCCGCATGGAAGGCTGCAGCGAGACTACAAAAAGCCCAACAAGGAGCCAGCCACCTGAGCCGAAGTGGCTCTGTCTCGCTCACCCGCCTGCGCTAAGTGCTTTTATCTCCTCTCCTTATGTTTACGAGGGTGGCTTTCTCCTTCGTGGTGGCAGGGCCGCTGAATGCTAATGGAGAGCGAGCAGCGGCTGCCCTCCGCAGTCCTTGGCAGGCAATTTCCTCGGGGCCAGGCCCCCGACCCCGCCGGCTTTTGCTGCAGGGAGAATGTGACCACCCTCCCGCAGCCCTGCACCCATCCACTGCCAGCACCCTTCCTGCCCCAGCACCCACCCAGCTCCACGGGGTAGCGCTGAAATAGCAATTCCAAAACAGTAATTCCACCCGCTTCCCAGCCAGAGGGACCTTGGGAAGTCTGAGTCCTCGCTCATGCCTGCGGCCGTGCAGCACAACTGCCTCCGCATTGCAGCCTCACTGGAGCCAGGGGGAAAGCTGTGCTGGTGGAGCTGGGGCTCTCAGCACGCTATGTTGGCCCCCAGGCAGTGGTGAGATCATGGTTTCTGCAGCTCCCTCCCGTGAGCGCCATGCTTTGTGTGTGCTTGAAGCACCTCTGGCCATCTGGGAACATCCCTCTGATCTGGGAGGTCAGTGGGAAAAATGGTTTGAGAGGGGAAGAGGGAGAAAATAACCACAAGGTTTTCATAAAAGCAGCAGTTCCAGTTCCAGAGAGGTGTCTTAAAGGGAAGAGTCTGGTTAGACTTGTCGATAAATCATGTGTGCTCTTGCCTATGACCCCTCCTTGGCCTCTCAGCTCTGTTCTTCAGGGAGCAAGAGACTGCTTGGCCAAAGCCCTTTGAGGTGGTCAGGCATCAAACTTCTGGAAACATGGGCTGAAAACATGCCCTGCATCCTGGTGGGGTCCTTCATCCCAGCGTCCCATGGTGACACTGCTGTCAGTGCCTGGGGAGCAAGGAGACAGCCAGGTTCAGCCCGGGCACCTCTGGTGCAAGCTGCTGTCACAGTGGATGCTGTGATAGGGGTGTGCTCTGCTTCCCGTGGGCACCCCCAGCCCTGCAAGCAGCAGAACTCCTCACTCCTTCAGGACCAGGTAGACCGTACAAAACCAGGGGGTTTGCAGTAGGGATGTGGGATCCCCTGGATCCCGTATCACCTTTCCCAACGGCGGCCAGCCCATAAGTTACTAGCTCAGCCAGGGCAGCATTCCCTGTGCTCTCCCTTGGCTGCCCCCAGCCCCTGCTATTTCACTGTGGGTAGTTCTGCTGGGGCAGCTCTCTGTACACCTTCCTAGGAAGCCTTTTCCATGCTGCAGGGAAGCTGCAGGCACTGGAGCCAAAAAACTGCAGCAGCACTTGGTTTGCTTCACATACGAAGCCTGGAGATGCCTTTGCAGCCCTTGCCTGCGCCCAGGTCCTGCCAGGTGCCCGCCTGCATCCAGTCCCTCATGGAAAGGGCTACACAGTCTGCTTTTCCTATGATCTCACTCTGGCCAGCGCTGTGAGTCATTGGAAAGTTGGTCGCTCTGGGGCTGAGCCAGAGCTGGCTGAACCGATGGAAAGATCACCAAGGCCTTTGGGACTGGTTTGAGCTCTGTTGTGGTAGGGGGGAGGCTGCACCTCTGGGGGGTCTCTGTGTCCCCCTGCTGCCCTATGAGGGCAGAACCAGAGCTGGGGTTGGCTTTGTGGGAAGCACGAAGGGTCCTGCTGCAGCAGCTCCGCCTCTCCTGCATCCCTGAGCAGTGGTGATGCTGCGTCCTTGGTGAGGAGCTTGGGTCCTGTGGTGCTGGGGTGGAGATCCAGTGCGAGCCCCAGCATGTGCTGTCCTTGGCATCCCTTCTCTTGCCAGATGGTGATTTATCAGCCCCTGGGGAGGGGTGGCCATGTGGCTCCAACGAGCTGCAAGACTGCCATAAGGTGGTTTCCAGTAAGGACAGCTCACTTCTTCCAGAGCATCTGAAGGCAGGAACTGGAAATATCTCTGCTTGCCTTTTGTAACTGGCAGCCATGGCAAGGCTTTCCCAAGGTAGGGCTGGGCTTTTGCTATCCTAATTACTCACGCTATGCAGCTGTTTTCCTCATGCCTGGTAATAAGCAGCTGAAAAGACCGATCATTTACTGGCAGTAACAAGGAAAAAGCAAAACTATCTTTCTGTATAACTCCACTCCTGGAGATTTGTCCCACCACACCTCATGAGTTAGGTGGTGCTGGTTATTTTAGAGACTGCATATACTCGGGTACATCCTTGCCCCAGCCCTGCTGCCCAAAAAGTCCTGTGCTTGTATTGCAGTTGGTGTCTGCCTGCAAGGAGATATCTGCCAGACTGGGAACTGCCTGTGAAACCTTGCTTTACTCACCAGTGAAAATGTTGCAAGGAGGTTCCAGCCTCTGCTTTAAAGGATGCAAGTGCTTGGATGTACAGGGACATGTCTGATTCCACACAAGTAATCTAGGCAAAGCGACCTCCATTGATAACTGGCCTGGCATAATGCAAATAGGACAGTTAGTGCTCAGGACCTTATCCGAAAGATGGCAGAAAGGTTGGCACATAGTGTTTGCCGCCATGGTGGGACACTGGTTCAGTACTGACTGTTTGCAAATAATATAAATTACTGACATATTTAATTGGAAACATGATGTTTATGGGTCAAGACTGTGCTCTGCAAAGGTCCCATATTAATGATATCAGGATCTAAGGAAAAGCTAGATTCCTCTCCCAAAGTGTTCTTGGCAGTCTAATCTGTTCTTCCTCTTAGCTCTCCCATGGAAGAACATACTTTGAAGTTTACAGAAGGCATTTTCAGCCTTAGATAGCTGTGGCTCCACCAGAGAGGCTAACAGATATCCCCCAGATCCAAACAGTCCTCTCTGACTTTTAGGCCATGTCCCCAGTGGCTTTGTGGTCTCTTTCTTGCCTTCATCATCCATCACTTTCATTTCTACTTCTGTCCTAGGTAAGGTGATTGGTATTATGCCCCTGGAAAGGAGATAGTCTGAAGAGGAGAGCCTTGAGCTCTGCACTTCAGAATTGGAATCTGACCTTAACTGTCACAGTTGTCATCTCTAGGGAAGACCAGATAGTTTCCATCAGGTTTCAGGTCCAGCTGAAGGCAGGAGGTGAAGTGCAAGAACAGAAGGAGGCAGAAATATTGTGGCCTCAAATACAAAATTGCAGCTTGGTGTGCATTCTTCTGCTCTATTCCTGTAAAACATCTGTGTTGGCCACATTAAGTGTTTGTCTCCCAGCTCCTCTTTTTGTTAACATGCTAAATAGGGGGTTCACTGAAGTCTGGATCTAGTTATGGTTGATCTTCCATGTCTGTATTCTAAGAAATGGATAAATGTCCCTGGTCCATAACTAGTCTTAACATCTACCCCTTTACTGTTAGAACTACATCATTTTTCCACCATAGTAAGAGTGCTGAAACACCCCTGAGTCTCTCTCTCTCTCTCTCTCTCTCTCCATCCAGAGTGATCCAAAAACATTATGGGGCTCTAGCTGCTGCTGATAACAGGGACCAAGCCCATATGTTGACTCATTTAAGTTCCTTTAAGATGATGCAGTATGACATCATTATTATATCATACTGCTGTCACATAGGTCAGTTTTGGTCTGAGCAGAATCTGAATTTCCAGACAGTAGTATACCTTTTAAAACTAGGCTCAGCTAAATGCTTGTCCTAGTAAGTTTATTAATGTTCAACACAAGTAATAATTACTTCAGCTTCTTGTGAACTTTGTGAAATTTCTTGTATGTGTGGTTTCATCTGCCAGATCAGGCTGCATTTTAACCTGCATCCCATAACTACACAGCAGTTGGCCCTTCAGCCACCTCTCAGGGATAACTGGGCATTTACTGTATACCCCAAAAATCCATGGTGTCACACATAGCATGGTTTTGGAAGTTTGCAGATGGTTCTTATCCTGGATGCCATAGTTGCATTTACAGACGTTTTGCCACAGCGCTCTGACGGTTGCAAAGTTACCTTTTAAAACTGAAACAGCTTCTTAAAGGTCTTGCAAGAGAGGTTTTAAGAACCTCTTCTTAGTCCATAGACTGTCATGGTTCTTGCGCCTCTCTGTATCCTCGCAGTTCTGCTTGTCTAATACCTGTACTTCAGAGATGTTTGCTAGCAAATGGTAACAGGCAGGGCCACTGGTGAGCAGACACTCTGTTGCATGAGCAGGGAGATGTTCCTGTCCAGGTCTCTTCCAGCCGAAACTGTTCTATGAACAGCTGGGCTGATCAAGCCACGGTGGTCACTGTGGCGTTATGGGACAAATCCCAGAGCTATCTTTTTAGTCTTTGAAGGATTTCCGTTAATGGCTCATTAGGTTTACTGAGGCAGCCGAGATGTCAGACACACTCTGTGCGCCCACCCTGTTCTGCAAAGAACAGAACTGTGTTGCAACCAATTAATGCATGGACCACTGGCTTTTTCATGACCAATGAACATCACCTTGGCCTTTTCCATGTCAAGTGTGATAGGAAGTCCTAAGTTTTCTAGTTTATAACCACTAAAGTGTCAGGGCACAATCCTTGAGTTGTTGTGAAGAGGCGACACAACGTATTTTGACTGTTTTTAGCTATGACTCTGTCTTGCTTGGGTATTTAAACCTTTCCCATAGAAAACTTGCTAGATATGGAAAGAGCTCTTTTTCTTCTTGTTTTGACAAGTGGAAGGGATGCCAATTTGGAGAAACACTAAGTATCCTTCAGTCCTTTCTGTGATCCCTGGTGTTAGTGTTTTCTGGTGGTACTTTCAAGAGTATCTAATTGATAAGGACTCAACACAATAGTGAGTCCTGATGCATTTTGAGATGTTTATAGATGTGGGAGAACCTCTTTTGATCAACTCTGAATGTCAGGTTGAGGGCAGAGCATAGTTTATCGATAACTGTGACTCAATCAAGGTCTACTGTATGAGTGGGTTGCAACTCAGCCAAGTGTCCACTTTGTTTCCAAGATGCTTTAGAAGATTATTTTCACAGCTTCCTCTATTTATTATACGTAGGAGGGGATGGATGATAACACCAGTTTTGGTGGCAAAAAGACTTTCTAGATTCTGACAGATAATTAAAGAGAATAAAGCCATTTGGTTTTATAGGAAAGGTTACATGGGTCTTTTGCAAATGATCTTTTGCACCTTAGAGAATTGTCCCAATTGACAGTTTACTCCATTTCATGGGTGTTTTAGTCATGAAATCACTGTTATGTTTCTGACTAACACTTCCAATTACCATTAGATTTTCGTCCGCTGTGGAGTGTGACCTGCAACTCCACTGATTCTTCAATAATATTAATGAAGAAATATTTCCGAGGATTTTTTTCTGAAAAGTGATGATGCTCAAGTTTGCTCTGAGTGAGGTGTGAAAAGTGCCTTTGAAACACGATTTTTAAAGCTGTGGCCAACAATAGAACCTATGCTCCAGAAAGTCAGCACACAGGCCCTATGGGGGGACCATCTGACTAAACACCCATTTCTCCTGCAAGCTCCTTGCCTTCACTGTCCTCTATAGTCAACAGATGTAGATGTCTCCTGTAGGGAGCACTGAAAGTGGAGGAGTAGGAGGACTTGAAGGCTCCGTAGCTATGCGTCAGTTTTTATGCTCTCCTTCACCTAAATGTCTCTTCGACATATCTGACAGATAGTAGATCCTGCTTTCATCTTCCAACAGATTAGCACTGTCCCTAAGCCAATCTCCTGACTCCAAGCGGCAGCCATGAGAAAGGAGAAGAGATCGAAACATCATCTTCCTGCCCAGCTTGCATGTCTCCAGCCAGATCTCTGGTTCTGCAGCGTGCCCTGTGGGCAGTCTGGCTGCAGGCACGCTGCTGGCCACTGGCTCCCCCAGGCAGATGGTGGTCGTGCTGATGGACAAGGTGGTTGGGAGCACATTCCGTGTGGACTGCAGGCATGCTCCAGATGCTACAGGGACCTGGGTCTGAGAGCCCAATTCTGTGAGCGCTCACTTCTCCATTACCCTCCCTCCCTGGTGCTGAGTTGTTGGATTTTCTCCCGGTGGTGACTGGCTTTAGACAGAGCAGAATCTGTCCTCGGTGTCTGTATTTGAAACCCGATCACATGTGCTCAGTTACCAACAGTCCCCTCCCCATACTCTTCAGTGCACTCCAGAGCATTGTAATGGCTTAAGATGATGAATACTATGCAGACAACACACCCAGCTGTCCAAGCAGACAGTCAGCGGAGAAATGAAGATATGCCTGCCTAAGTAAAAGTTTGATTAATTGCATTAATTAGACCCTAAGGTATGGTTCATAAAATAAGAGTACAACTGCTGTATTGGATTGGGGAATTGACTATGTGACAGGGAACAAACAGTGGTGCGAATAGGAACTCTTCTCTGTCTGGAATGGCATGATAAATTATCAATTAAATAATGGAGAGTGACAAAGCTTCAGTCTGTACCAGGCAACCTCACAGCCACGGTTGTGACCAGCCCGGGTGGGTGACTCAGCAAGGTCTGGCAGTCTCTTATATCGTGTGGCCATATAAATTTGCTTTCCCATGGTCCTGCCAGCACAGTGCTAGGTTTGTGATTCTATCTGCACCATGAGGCATTGCAATTTGTGTGGTGAGCATGGATCCCTGGGCTCCCACAGGGACTATACCAGAGCACCCCACGTTCATGTGGCTGGTTCTCTCTTCCTGCTGTAGCAGCAGCACCACCTTCCACTGGGCAAAGTTGTGAGGAGGTATTCATTCATCCCAAAGGCGCTGGTTTTGCCTTTCCTGTGGGCCACACCCTCTCTTCTTGGTGTGCCCCCAGGATGATGTTTGATCATCATGGTGCTGTCCTGGGGGGAGACCCATGGGGTAGCTCAAATGTAAGGTCCAGCAACATTTGCCCTCCTAGATCTTGGAAATTTTTGCCAAACCTTTATGTGGTCAGAGCTGTAGCTTCCTCATCCTCTCTCTTGTCCTCGCTGCTTTGAACAATATGCACCTCACTTTTCTTGCAACTCCATGGAGACTTGCCTGCTTCCCAGACAGGAGCTTGTCTTCACCATTAGGGGTGAGTGGACGGTCTGTGTTTGTGGTGTACTCCACAGCATCCACTTCCTATTTACCGTGTGAGCGACTAAAAAGTTGCCAATACTCCAGCCTGGACTTGCTCTCACCAATCTCATCAAATGCTGCTTTCTCTCCTGTCTCAGGCGACAGCTGATATGTTTGTGCTGCAGAAGCAGCTGTGCAGGAGAAGGCTCTCTAGATTCCTCGTTACCAGTTGTTATTAATGATTGTGTGTTTCCATAAAGCCAATAGCAGACTGGGACAGATGTATCCCTGCCCCAGAAAGCAGATGAGAGAGACTGCCTCCCCAGTGTCATTGGTTCATCGTTTCTTCCAGAAGAAGGTTCCTTCTAGAAGTAGGTTCCTTCAGGATTGTTTTTACCAGCAATCACTTTCCACTGCATTTTCTCACATTCTGCATTATTTTCAGTTCCAAGATTTGTTCCATTATTATTTTTAGTATCACATAAAGGCCTCGGCCGAGATCTAGGCTGCACTCTGACCGACAGCACAGCACCTATGTGCAATGAAAGAGTAGACTTGTTGCCAGTGCAGTTGGCACATACGATAACGAAAACCACAGGAGAGCTTCAGTGCTGACAGCCACAGCACAGGAGCCGGTGTGGGCTGAGTGGCTCAACTCCCTTACCTTGGGTAATGGTCGCTGTAAACAAAGGAGGTATTAAAGGCAAGGGGAGAGTGAAAACCTAGCAGGGAAATGATGGCACAGTTCCACCTGGATGAATGGCTGAGTCAAGATGCCCCTGGTCATTAGTTGTGTTGTCTCCGTAGTGAGTGTCCAGATGATGTAAGACATTGCCCGAACATTCCCTCAGCAGAATGGGATGTTGGGAAACTGACATCTCGCTGGTGTTGGTGTCTTGTTTGTTCTCAAACCATCATCAGGAAGTCTATCAGACTTCTCAGACAACCATCTTGTGAGGGCTATTCAACAGATCAGCACTGACCGCAGCTGTCATCCAGAAACAAGGGCAGTCCAGTCTGTTTCTCCCACTCTAACTTTCCTACCTCCTCCGCAGTCTGTCCTGAGCTGTTGGGATTCACTGCTCTGAATGGAGCGTGGACAGCAGCTTGGGACAGGCCAGTCACGTGCATTTACTTCACGCACACCTAAGGAGAGATTCTTCCCAAAATTAAAGAAAGAAACAATTCCTGGTCAGGTATTGCTTATGGCTGCCATGCTGTAATGAGTGAAGATCAGAACTACAGAGATGGGCTCTCATTCACTTGGTTTCCAGGCACATCTCTGTGGCTGCTGTAAACATATCTCTGCCAGTCACCTTAATGCCTGAACAGCAATGGGAACCTCATAGTATTTGTGCCTCGCCATTCGCTCTTAACACACTCTCCCTTCCTATATGATTTTTGGCATTACAAGATGTGGACTATTCACCTCTTTCCCTTCAGCTTCCTCTGAGTCCTTTGTGTGCCATTCTCCCAAGCAAAGAAGGGCTGTTATTTCTGGACGACTGTCTCCTAGCACTGCTGGTGACACCATCAGTGCCTTGTCTCTGCCTGTCTCTGACACGATTTCAGCAGGTTGCTCTTTGTTCCCTGACAGATCGGTTACTAGTGGGAATATCGGCCCAGAAGTGTCTCTATCCTTTTGAATATCAGTGAGTTTCCAGCACATGAACTTGGGGAAGGGTGGCTGCTCCATAAATTTCTCTTCTCATCTGGGTGGTTCAGTTGTGATACCTATGGCACAGATGGGATACTACTTTCACAAAGTATGGATCCATTAGAAATTAACACGCTAGTAGATTCATTTTCAATTTTGTTTTGAAAAAAACCCACTCATTCTGCAATTGTAAAGGCATAGTTTCTGTCAGAGAGGCTGTACACACCCTCAGGGATATTATTGTCCTTCTCTCATTAGACTTCATGCACAACAGGACACAAAATCTCACCCCAATTTTCATACGTGATGCTCAGTGAACTTGCAGTTGAGCTAAAGCATGGCTTTTTGAAAAATGCCCAGTACAGAAGTTTTGGATGAGTCTATTTCCAACCACAGACAATCTGGTAGAGCATCCCTCTATTCAGCAAATGAACTAAGCTTTTAACTTGCTCTTGGAAACATGGAAATCTACTGGCAACAGGCATGCTACAGCAAGCAAATCTAGAGTTGATTCATCTGTCTCTCTGCTCTTCCTTTGGGTCCCCCTAGTGAGACGACCGGCTGGAAACTTGATTGGTGTCATCACAAAAAGTGCTTGATGTTTAACAAAAAGCTGTGAGAGCCCGGCTGTGCTCAGCTGTGGCTAGTAGACATTGTCTTTCTGTGCTTCCCTGGACCAGTAGCCCCGCTGTTCTTGGGGTCCCACAAGCAGGCCTGCCCATCTGTGCTCTTCTCCAAACATCCAGTGCATTAAGGCAGGGCCCTGTGACACTTACTGCAGTATCACGGCACTGGGCTGCCCTCCAGAAGCTTGTTGTGAGCCAAAGCCCTGTAGAGTAGTGCTCCTGGTAGTCACAACAAACTAATGCTTGTTGCTGCAGGACAACCGGCAGCCGTCAGGCATCCTGAAAACAACGTCGGCTTCCGCAGGTCTGCAAAGGCTGAGGGGGACACTGTGGGCGTCACACTGTACTAGGTGTTGAACTGGTTGCCTTGTAGGCCTTTTTCTTTGCCTCTCTCATTTGCACTTTTCAGACATGGTTTGATACCAGCCAGGGAGCCTCCTTCACCCTCCTCAAACCTTCACCTGGGACAACTTCAGAGGGCTGCCACCTTAACCAAGCAATCGCACATGTCTGCCCTCGTTCTGGCTTCCGAGAGGACCCCCCCACGCCTCAGCTTTGGGGTTTGGCAGATGAGGCACATCTCCTAGCCTTATGAACCCCTCACTGCTGATATCAGCCCTAGAGGGAGTTCCTGTGCCAGGGCACTTTTTAGGTGGCAGACCAGATGAAAAGAACCATGATCACACACAGCAATCCCCACCACCCTTGCCTCATACATGGCAGTTGTTCGATGCGTTGTGAAATGCCATCCACTGTCCTGTTTATTCCAGATGAAAGTCTCCTGCCCAGGGACTCTTTCAAAAATCATTTGTGTAAGTACTTCAGAAGGAAAGGCAAGCGACACTGAAACTAAACCCTGCTCTCTCATCGTTGCTGAGGAGTCCAGCTAAAGCTGCTATAGCACCCCTGCTTTACTTTCCAGGAGAAAAAGAGATCCTTCCCATGGCAGCGAGACAGCTCTGCCAATGTTTCCTTCTCATACCTAGCACTGGCAGTAATTTCAGCTGTGGCAAGATTCATCAGAGTTAATCGTCTGACCCTCATCTACATGAGACAATTTTTCAGTGAGCAGAATTTGCCAGTAGCCTCAGCTGGCATCACGCAGACCAACATGAGCAAATCACATCCTGTTCCAGGTCTGGCTTTCCAAATCCCAAGCAGGGAAAAAAGATCCTGAGGAAGACCTAGATTCAATTCAGCGCTTGGTGTTCGGCCATACGGCTGCCTCAGGTAGCTCTTCAGTGAAAATCTGACAGTCCCCAAAACTTCACGAACACTTCTGGCCCTGAGCGGCTGGCGTCTTGCAAAACCTTCTGATCTGACAAGTTTGCCAACATCCTGAATGGTGAACATCTCATGGGGTAGGCGGTTCTTGGGAGGCTTCCATGATTCAATTCAGCGCTTGGTGTTCGGCCATACGGCTGCCTCAGGTAGCTCTTCAGTGAAAATCTGACAGTCCCCAAAACTTCACGAACACTTCTGGCCCTGAGCGGCTGGCGTCTTGCAAAACCTTCTGATCTGACAAGTTTGCCAACATCCTGAATGGTGAACATCTCATGGGGTAGGCGGTTCTTGGGAGGCTTCCATGCATCTTCTGTCGTCTCTGAAAACCTGTCTGAAAAAAAGTGGTCTCCTTCTGGCTCTGCATTCAGCCCAGCACCAAACCTATGGAGGCAGGTTCAATTGGAAAGGTCCCATCTCCGCAGGGGTTTTGAGCCAACCTTCTGATTTGATGTGAACAGTATGTACGAATGCCACTGAATGACATGTTTCCATGATAAAGACTATGGTGATGAAATTCTTCTGCGTGCCAAGGATGGAAACAAAAAAGTCGGTGGGCAGCTGCAACACATCACAAGAGCTGGAAAACAGAACCCTTTCCGATTCCCAGAGTGGTTCTTGAGGTAATTGGAAACCTCAAATTCCTGCCCTCTGCAAGGGACCTCCACTCCCCAGGTACAGCCAAAAGCAGACAGGCACTGCCACTGTATGAAAGCTGAATAAATGTTCCCCAGAGAAGTTGTTCATATAGGGAGATATTGTTTGAGTGACAAAAGCTGGAAAATCATTCTCTGCAGTTTTTCCTCTTTGCTTGGCTTCTTCCCATTGATCCATAGGAAATCGATGGGACTTTGCCTGTGAAAATCCATAACCCAAAAGTCCATGCATTGATGACTTCGAGCGAGTCATGTTCTCAGGTAACATGCCATTTGCTTTTGTTTTTTTGTTAGCATTGTTCTTCTGTGGAGAGGAGTGTAAAGAAGGCTCAGGGTGATTTTTGAAGTGGAGACTACAGAGCAGATGTGTGTCCTCATGTCAAAGCAGCTCTGAGGCCCATCCTGGAGAAATGTGTACCGCTCGCTTGCCCACTGATGCTCTTGGCAGCTGCAACAGCTCAGTAGCTTTCAGGCTCCAAGGAACTGAGAGCAGTTAGATAAACACGCGGTATTGATGCAGATGATACCTTCATGGACAGCTGGAATGTGGGGATTCAAGAGTCTAGCAGAGGCCTGAGGAGCTTACCCTCCCTGCTCTGTTTCTGATCATCACCCCCTGGCTCCCTATCTCTAAAAGAGGGATAACAGCTCTCACTGTGGTCTCAGGATGTAAGGATGCTTTTTCAGCCCAAAGGTGGTGTATTTTTGTCCCACTGTGGTGGGCTGACCCTGGCCAACAGCTAAGCACCAAGACAGCTGCTCGCTTTGCTCCCCTTCTGCAGCAGGATGGATGTGAGAATAGGAAGAGCAAAAGTGAGAAAACTCATGGGTCAAGGTAAAGACAGTTTAAGAAGTGAAATGAAACCGTGTGCGAGCAAAGGGAAATAAGGAATTCATTCACTCCTTTCCATCAGCAGGCAGATGTCCAGTGGCTTGCTGGAGAGCAGGACCTTGGTAGATGTGACGGTTACTTGGAGAGACGAACACCATAACCATGAACATCCCTGCTTCTCTCTCTTTCCCCTGAGCTTTAACTGGTCACATCATATGATATGGAATATTTCTTTGGTCAGTTGGGGTCAGCTGTCCTAGTTCTGTCCCCTCCCAATATCTTTCCCACCCTTTGCCAGGGGGTAAACTAGGAAGCAGAGAAATTCTCAACACAATGCAAACACTGCTCAGAAACAGCCAGAACACCAGAGTGTTACCATCACCATTTTAGTCACAAATCCAAAACACGGCACCATACGGGCAGCTGTGAGGACAATTAACTTTATCCCAATGAGGCCCAGTACACCCACAAAGCTTTAGTTCACAAAGCAGCACTGTGCCTGGGGCATTGCTTTCTGTCTGCTACAGACAAAAGTTTGCAGGGCTCTAAAGATGCCACATGCAGGAATAGGTCTATCACGACCATCTTCCCCTGCAAATCTTCTATTGATCTGAAAGGACAGACAGCCTGAGGCTGGTAGCAGCCAGAGTGTGTTATCCTTCAGTTTAGGAGGCCAGGAGACCTCCATTTCACTTTGGTGTCCCGAAGAATGGTTGAGTCATTTCTCCTCCCCACGCGTCATTTTCCCAGTGCCCAGAGCAGAAGCGAGCAGTGTTAGTGTCCCAGGGGTTGGTGGTGACGCAGGGATGTCAGGGAAGGTGACGGGTTGTGTAAAATCACTTGGTGCTGGCTCTGTTGCATAGATATTGTGTCATCTCTCCTCTGCCCTTGTTTATCTTTGAGCTGCCTCTTCCGTAAGACGTAACCTCCACATGGATATGAACTGATTTGGTTTAAGACTTGCGGAAGTTTCCCTGCAGATCTGTGCCACAAGATGTGATATGAACCTGCACAACATATGGTTCAGATCTCCTTATTTCATATAAAATGGGACTTATCTCCATAATTCTGAACTAAACAGAAAGAGATACAAGCAGAGCCAGAAGGGAGCATCACTGCCACTCTTCTGCCAGTTTTCCGGGTCGGCATTGACTTACACACATCTCTGCACAAGCGCTCAGCCAGTCTCACCCACCAAAACTCATTTCCAGGAGTCCAGATGGGGACTGAGTCAGGTTCTAACAAAACCACTTCCAGGTGGTGTACAGGGCAGCCCTAGGTCTACCTTGTCTTGCCACTACAACTCCTGTGCTGGGTGACACTGGCATGCAGGTCTGCACCAAGCAAGGTCCTTCTCAGTCCTGAAAGAATTCTGGAGTGAGTAACCAGCAGCACTGTTCACCTTGTGGTGGCAGGGGTGGGCAACAAGTCCTTTCCTTGTGTCCAGTCAGCAGCTTGGAATACAGTTTTGGATCATGAACTTGCCTAAAAGGCCTTCTCAGTGTGGGCGATGTGTGTGTGCCCAGGCAGGCAAGAGGGACTTTGCTGTCCTGTGCTTTCTGGCTAGCTGTCACTCTTTTTGAGCCTCAGCTTTTCTGAGTCTGACCCATGCTTTTGTACTCTTATCCGTTACTCGGCTGTAATTATTCAGAGTTTTTTTCTTCTGGAGTTTCAGATCAGTGAAGAGTTCAGGATCCAGCTTCTTTGGTTATTTGCTGTGTTTCCTTGCCTTCCTTTTTACCTGTATCCTTAAGATTGCTTCTGGAAGGAACTGTCAGCAGCCCTCGTCTCTGTCCTCGTAACCCCCTGGGAGCTCACCTTCTGGCTTTCTGAGGCCGTAGGAGATGTCTCTCAAGCCCATTGTCTTTCTCTTGCCACTCTCCTGCCACTTCAGAGCTGTGAACTGTCACAGCTGCTCTCACCCAAGGTGCCTCCCACTTTCTGTTTGCAAGGATCCCACATCAAATGCTTGCAGCCTAAATTTAACAGATGTTTTTTCCAGCCCATGAGCTCAGTAGGAAACTGAGATTCAGATTTATTTTTTTTCTATCACTTGTACCGCTGGTACTAAAGGTTCTCTGGGATAAAAACTGGCTCCACTGAACACCTGCTTAGCCCTTTGCCCTACAGTCCTTCTGTAAAGGTCTAGTCTTGCCATTTTCGTGCAGATGCTATCTTAGCATGCAGAGTTGAAAATAAGTAACCTCGACAACCCTAGATACCACAGATTTGTCTGATTACAGGGCTCTCCAGTGTTTCTCCAGGTCTCTTGGAGACATTTCCGACTGAAACTGAATGCTACCTGGCCATGCTTCCCCACAGTCTACTGAAGAGCTAATGTTCCTCTGTATACCTCAGCTCAGGTAGCTGGAAAGAACCGTCACATTAGTGAAGAAACACTGTTACTTCACTAGAGGGGAGCTGTGACTTCTTATCTGGCCATGTAAGAAAATGTAAACCACAGCAGAGAGCCTTTTCTAACTGCATGGTAGTACAAAGGAAGTGCCAGGCTTTGTGTGATTCCAGGACAGAAGGACCTTCCTTTTCCTCTACAACAGTGTTGGACCTGCTGTGAAGGAAAACTTGCCTTCATGGCCTTCATCAGTTAGCCAGAGGGGGCTAGTCCTCCCTAGGGTGTCCCAACCCACATCCTCGCTGCCTCGCTTCCCACCGGTGCCACCACTCTTCCATTTTCAGGAGCGGAATTATGGGTGTGAAAGGGGAAAAGTGCCAGTCACTTTTCTGAACTTGTAAGAGCGTGGCTGCTGCATGGTTTTTACCAGGGTCTACATGTGTGTTAAAGGTGGCTTGTCCTTTTTGATGATTCACCAGAAAATGCATCCTCCTAGCTCCCCGCCCTGTAGCCAGCCCAGCTCTGCTGAGTTGTGAGTCACACAAAGCAGCAAGATTTTATTCCTGTCACTACTACATCAGTTCAGACCGAAGTACAAGGGAGCTGGTGGGTTGAGTAAGAAGGTGCCATTTTTACACGGTTGCTTTCCAGGCAGGAACTGGACTATTCTTGCAGTATTTTTTACAGCATCTCAGCAAATAAAACTGTGAGCACAGAGGGTCAGTATGCGCTACATATCAGTGAGGGGGATGTATGCTAGAAATAAAATAGTTGCTGCATTCTCTCATCTCTGGCAATCCCCTATGGAAACCTGGACCTCAGCGCTGACATGTCTTGCTGTAGAAGTCTCCAGGAAGACACACAAGTCAACAGGGAGCAAAAGGACTCCTCGAACTGTCAGTAGAGGAGACGGGACACCGCAGAGGGACTGCTGGATGGAAGGTGAATTTGGCAAGCCATGCGTGACTGCTGGCCGTTGAGAAAACACAGAATTCCTGGGAGAAGTAAGTATTCACTATCTGCTCATCCAAACCTACCCATTCTTCAGTGGACAACGTCATGGTGAAAGAAGGATCATGTCTTCCTCAGCAGCTGGGAGGGTCTTGCTCTTCCCCTGATGATGTGGATCCCTCTCCTGACTTTAGAAAACTAAAATTTGTTTGCTTAAGTGACTTATCTGATCTCCTGAATGGGTAAGGGAGACATCTCACCTCAGAGACCAGTTTATCCTAGGCAGAAGAAGACATCAGCAGCTGTTTCTCTGTCTGTAAAGGGAGCTCAGGCATCAGTCTGGGATTTGGGTAAGGAGCTATCAGGTGTGAGAAGCCAGCTGGGATAACTCATGGCTTTGTGGTGTGTGGGATGGACTAGTCCCTCTTTGCCTCCGCAAGATGCCCTAAGCTGCTCCTGCCCATGACGTGGCTGTTGGGCATACATCACTCAGGAGGGCACAGGAAAAAAAGTATATGTTGAGTAAATCCAGTAGCTTAAGGCTTCTTGAAGGGTTTCTACACCTGATATCCAGAAACACTCCAATTCTCTTTCTAGGAGAAGGTTGGTCTGAGTGGGAGACCAGCCCATTTTTAGGGCCCAGTGCTGAGAGATTCTCACACACTTTCAAGCTGATGGAGGACATGCCTAAATCAGGGTAAAGCCTGTGATTTGTGTATGCAATTTCTACATTTTGCATTTTGCACAAAGGAGGTGTCTATGAGAAAAAATCCAAGACTGGACCAAGGCAAGAAGACAATGAAAGAACAGGAGACATACAAGCTTTGTTACTGAACAAAAGGGAAACCAATGCCTTCTCCACCCACATCCATCACAGACACAAAGAAATGTGGATGGGAAAGGGACCTCTGAAGATTTCTAGCCCAATCTGCTCAGAGCTGGACTACGGCCAATGCTATGCCAGGACAGCTGTGGTTTGTTCTAATTGCTTCTTGATGGCATCACTTCACTGGTGACCTGTCCTGTGGAAGACACACAAGTGGAGAAGAGGTTTTCCAGCCAGAATATCTCAAATACAACTTGTGGCCATTGTTCTTTGTTTTACTTGTCACTGATTGACTAGCTTCTCACCTCCACAGGGCTATACCATACAGTGATGGAAAAGAAGACGTTGGCAAAGGTATCAGTCTGCCCGTGCCCTCGTCAGTGTGTGCACAGGAGAAAGGTTTCAATGAGTTCTTACTATGAGCATTGGGAAGCTATCAGAAAAAAACTGCACTGAGAGCCTCACCAACTAGGTGGTCAAAAGTCATGCCCTGGCTGTGGAAATAAGTTGTGCTCAAACATTGAGCAGGAGAGGATCCAATTGGCAGCGTTAAGCAAACTGTGCCTGGCAGGACCTGACAGTATGGCAGGACCTCTTGAGTCCTGTCCAGTTTGCCTGTATCTGGGAAGAAATTATCAAAAGCAAGTGCAGCTGCTAAGCAAGGTCTGCAAGGTATCTGCAGCTGGAAGAGGTCAGGAGATTCTGCAAATGGCATTACCCCAAACATTTCAAGAGGCATTGGTGAATACAGCTAATTGGTGGTTAAAGTTGAGAGATTAAGATACCATACTTCCTGGGGATGGAAATCACAAAAGCCCATAATTCAGAACGCAGAAGAGAAAAGAGTGCGGTGCAGGAGAGGAACTTGCTGTCTGGGGCCAGGCTTGCATGTACAGACAGAAGTGGCTCCAGACATGCCCCCTTTGCTTATAGCACCACACTTCAAAGTTCTCTCTCCTGCTGGGCCTCCTTGCCCCTGGCAAAAGCTCACTTCTTTGTGCTGGATAATTGAAGCCATGTAGTTATTATTTGGAACTGGGGAAAATGAGAAAATCCACGTTTCTTACCTATTGGGTAGCACAAGATTATGTCTGTCTAGAGGTGCTGCTTTGGACTGGGGTCTCTCTCAGTGACGTTCACCAGGAATTCAGCAGCTTCTTCAAATCAGCTTCCTTGAGTTGAGAAATCATTTGAATGGTTGTCCGTGAACACGCTAAAGTTACAAAGGTCTCCAACAAAGTTTGCAGAAGATGATTTTCATTTGCTAACACGTTGTCTGTTTTTACTGAAATCCTCTTCAAAACTATTCAAAATTTGTCATTGACCAAATATGTTTTCTGAAAACAGTGAATACTGGTAATTGTGCAAAAAGTGCCAAATTGAATTCATGCCAGTTTCCACTTATTTATTAAAAAGTGTCAATCCTTCCATTTAAACAGGTTCCTATCAAATATTTTGACCAGCTCCTCTAATTGTGACTTTAATTGTGACTTACTTATTCCACTAATGTCCACCAAATGAACGGAGGTGAGGACATAGAAGAGAAATTGCTTGCAAATGAAATCAAGGACAGACGAGGAATTCCCTACCCCCCATGATAAAAACCCACCCGCTGCCAAGGAAAGCTCATTGCTCAGTATTTCAATGCTACAGCTTGCTCTTAATTTGGATACCGCGGTTCTCCTGCTATGATGAAAAAGTGCCAGTCTTACTCCAGGCAAAGAAAAATTTGGGGCTTAGGGGAGCTGCCAGGCCCCGTCGTGCCACAGGAGCAATGCCATGGTTTATAGCAGCCGTGGTTGCAGCAGCGGGTATAGGCTCAGGCTGAGATCCCAGCTGGCTCAGAAGCATAAAGTGAGTTAGATATGGGTGTAAGGATGCATTTCTTTATATATTGGGGAGTCAGTACAGCTTTATTTCACCTTAAGACGGGAAGTTATTTCCCTGGAGCACAGGACAGTGTGATTAACCCGCAAGGTCTCAATGAGATAACGAGAGGCAACAGCTACAGTTTCAAACTTCAGTTTGGACATTACAAGAAATTTCTTCCCCAGGTGGGTGGTGCAGCCTTTGGCCAGGTCACAGAGATGCAGGATTTTCAAGACCTGGCCAAGCAAAGCCACATCTGTCTGACAACAGTCCTGCTCCAAGCAGGAGGCTGGACTAGAGACCTCTGGGTTCTCTTGCAGGTTTTGTTCCATGTTTCAGTCTGGCAGACTGTGCCATTATCTGTTTCGCTGACCTCAGGTGTACCATCCTCTGCTAAAGGGGCTTCTGTGAACAGGCAGACCTTGAAAAAACACTGAGCCATTTATGCGCAGTGATTTGGTTTTGGGGGGGAAGGTGAAATCATACAGGCAAAGGCAGGTTAAATGCTGAAAGCATTTCTTAGCCTATAGCCTCTCTGCTAATAAAGCTTTGGAGAAATACCTTTCTTCCCAGGTCAGCTGAGATTACCACAGCTGGATGGGCTGTTGGACAGCAGCCCAGATCCACCCAGATGAGCCTTCTTGACATCAGGGTAGCTCAGGGCCAAGGCGTGGAGGTGGACCCCTCTCAGGCCTCAGCCCCCCCACCCATGCTCCCAAACCGGCTAGTTTGTTTGTGCTCTGCCTTCAAACAAGGACAAATGAGATGGAATTCAGAGAAGAGTAACAGGAATGATTACGGGGGTGGAGGTAATGGCTGAGGAGGAAAGATTTTGAAATTTAAAGATGGATAGCCAGGCTACAAGCTTACATACAGAGACATTACCATCAGTCATTAAGCAATACAATACTTCAGAGCCAGGGCAGGCTCATGATTCAAGACAGCCTGGTCTCCAAAGTGCTGTAGCCCAGAGGAGCTGTGCAAAGCCAGGCAGAGGGAGCCCATTCACACATGTGAGCATGAACATTTATATTTTTTCCCTTCAGTGCAACAGCTCATATTAAGAAATGAAATTCTGCTTGGCACTAGGCAGTACCGCAGGAGTACCAGGAAAAGGAAACCCCAGGCTTAGCAACAGGGACGCTGTGTGGAAGCTGGGATCAACTTGGTGGGGCAATGATCAGTCAGAGAAAGAGTCAGAGCCCCATTGCTCAGGATGCTGAAGTTAGACTGGACAAAGCATCAGCCAGTAGACAATGGTGAGTAATCCACCACTGACCAACTGAGTGATTCGAGGAAGGCTTTCCTAGGGCAGATTCGCAGAGGAGAAGATAGATTTGCCTCTGGTGTAATCCTCAGCTCCCTGGGTGTGCTGAGCCCTCCTCACACCTTCACCCAGAGAAGAGCCAGGCTTGGATCGCAATGCGTTCACGTAAAGTTTGCAAACGGCAAATGTCATGCGGCGAGACGGGGAGGGAGCAAGTGAGAGGAGAAAGGAGAGCAATTAATATGCAGCTGGTGCACAGGCTTGAGTGAAAGGAGCCGACGATGACCACCCGGAGCTGACGCTTAGAAACGTACAATAAAAGCTGAACGGATGGCTGAATGCAAGACCTAGCAAATCAAAACAGATGCAATAAGCTGAGGCCAGTGGAACCAGCAGCCAACAATGACAGCAGAGCCCACGGGCTGCAGGGCACGTGGTTGGCACAGAGAAAGGAGGAGGCCAGAAAGAAGCGCAGATGAGCTCTACCAAGGGAATGAAAAGCCTGCTGTTTCAAAAGCCAGAACAAACAGAAAGTGTGCTCCTGCCACACATGGCATTGACAGCAGGAGCTGCGTGGTCCTCCGTGTGCCTCCAGGAGCCACCCAGAGGCAGGCTGCTTCCCAGCTCAGCGCAGGATCCTCCATCACCCCTCCTGCCTTCCTCTGGGGAGGGCTGTCCTTGGCTGCACGCTGCTGGAAGGGAGTTCAGGGGGAAGCTCTTCCAAAGCGATCCTGCAGCCAATGCTCCTCTGTCCCCCAGCATCCAAGTCCTTCCCATCGTGAGGGAGGGAGATCATCCGCCCCTCGCCCAGCATGGTTTGTGGGTTTGGTCACCTGGGGCAAAGGCTGCACCAGCTTGTGGCTCCCAGGTTGGCTCTGCCGTGTGGTGACACTCACGTGAAGACTTAGGAAGGAAAGCAAAGGCCCACACTGCTGAGGCCTCCTGCCCCTTGATCTGCCTGAGCATCATTGCTGCTGGTTAGCACAACAACTGATGCTGTGAGCCAGGTGCACCATGACAATACATCTGCTGAGAGGAGAGCTGATTTTGTAGCCAAGGGCACAGATACCCAGCCCAGAAGCTCTTGTGTTGGTGGCCTCCATGAATCTGTGTAGGACACGCGTGCACATCGCAAATAAATAGCAAGCATTTGTGATTCATATCAAATATCCAGTGTAGCAGATTGATGTACCTGGTGAGGAACATCTGTAATTTTAAATAGCTGGAGCACATCTGCAAGGATTCTACCCCAGCACGGGGCTTCTGCACAGCTGTGCCACTTTGCAGAAGAAAGCACCTAGCCCCCAATTTCACATGTAGGGGTGCAAAGGCCCCAAGTCATTGACTTCCTTGCGGCACACAAAGGACAGCAAGGCAAAGACTGGACATATCTGCACTTGCGTGAATGCCAGGAGCAGTAAACCTGCCTTGAACTTCTAAAGCCATTTAAAGAAAGAAAAAAATCCAAAACCACAAACAACCCCACCTGAAAACTCCCTTTTGAGTCCTCATCCATTTTTTTGTGGCCTCCTTTGTGAAAGACCATAAAAGAAGTTTTTGCAAGGGGTAGGAGGTTTTTTGAGATCCTTCTTGCCACTCCCAAAGCACAGCCCAGTTTAGAGGAGTGTTGCTTCATCTCCCCAGCTCCTCACACTTAACCTGTAGAGCAAGACAGTGCCGTAACAACTCATTAGACAGCCAGTCAATCACATCACTGATCACTATAATGGTACATACACCAGGAGGTGCATCCCCACCAGCGCTGGGCACAGCAGTACACCAGCAGGTCCCCCCAGCACCTACCAAGGGATCAAAGATATTAAAGGGATAAAACTAAAATGTTCAACCTGATCTCTCCTCCAGCTGCCTCTTTTTCCTGCTTGTAGAGACACAACATCTTGAGGTTCCTGTGCCCCTGTCAGAGAGGGTCCCTTCCAGCCTGTGCTCGGCTCTCTGGGTAGCCACTGTCTAAAGCCTTGCCTCTCTCAGCTCACCCGTACCCTTTCCACATAAACCCAAAATCAAACTGCAGGATGTGCTGAAGACAGGAGTCTCTGCTTCTGTCCCTGCAACAGGCTTTCTTAAGCCCCATGATGACCAATGCTGTTGTGGACATCCAATGCAAATTGGCCAATCCCTCAAAATCTAGACACAGACAGCTTTAGAAAACCACATCAGGAGATGGTTTTATTTCTTCTCCAGCCTGAAGCCCTTGGAAGAATGCCGCCCACAGGCTTAAGCTCTTCCCAGCAAGTTTCAAACTAACTAAAATATAAATATATCAAAGCAAGTTTCTCACATACCCTGAAGCCTCCCAAATATCCAAAGCCTTGCATTAAAATCAGCCAAACCAATGACCTCTTGATGCCTCACACAGAAGGCCTTTCTGGAAGGGAAACCTTGCATCTCTGCATGTTACTGGACATTGTGCAGGGGCAACTGGATTACAGCCTCTGGACTCTGCCACTCAAAATGATCTAACTGTTTCTTCTGGCCTTAAAACTCGTTTATCAAAAATATGCCGACTCTGTACCGTGCCAGCAAAGCTTCTATCATAGATTTAGCAACAAGGTGCCCACTCTATAGTAGCCACTGACACCATCGTGATGGATCTGCTGTAGAAAGCTTTACTAAAGGAGGGGTTCATATATAACAAGGAATATGGTATGTATATAAATATGTGTAGAATTCAGTAAGCGATAAATCAGTTGAGAACCCCTTAGTGTTTAGAGACAACCAAGCTATGTTCTAGTCAATCAATCCGTTGCTGAAAATATTGTTAATGCCTGGCACATAGATTTATGATGAAGGCTAGATGGATGCAAAAGAAACGGTTGTTAGTGGGAATTTTTGATGACTGTGCTGAAATACCATTCATTTGTGAAAAGAAAGGTAAATATAATCATCACAGTTATTTATCAGGAGTCATCTTCATCTCTTTGTTATCCACCTTAACACGCAGGACACCTGCGCTCTCTTGTCTCTCCTTTTGCCTTAAATGCATGAAAGTTGAAAATGAGTAACTGTACATGCAGCAGTGTGGCAGGAGGTATGCCACCATCACATCATTCCAAACACAACTGGAGATGTTAGGCCCTGATCTGTGTTCAGAACCTAATGGCACAAAGTCACCACGTGGAACCTCACCTCAGTGAGATCACCTGCACATCTCCATGGACGGATGGACACATGAGGAGAGAAGAGGAGCCGTCCCATCTGTAACCTTTATTAAGCACAGTCGTTATGGACCTCAGAAGAAATACAACAGAGCATCTAGAGAAGATATGAATATGAGTACTATGAACCCTCCACATAAAGAGCAGCTTGTACTGGCATGAACGTTTCTGACACTGCTCAGAAGTTTGTGGACGGATGCTGTTGTACTGTTCTCTTCACAGGGTGCAAGCCCTGCAGAGAAGGACTTGGGGGTGCTGGTTGATGAGGTGCTCAACATGAGCCAGCAATGTGTGCTGGCAGCCCCAAAAGCTTGTTGTATCCTGGGTTGCATCAAAAGAAGCATGGCCAGCAGGTCAAGGTAGGTGATTCTGCCCCCCTACTCTGCTCTTGTGAGACCCCATCTGGACTACTGTGTCCTGCTCTGGAGCCCCCAGCATAAGAAGGACATGGACCTGTTAGAATGGGTCCAGAGGAGGCCACAAAGATGATCAGAGGGCTAGAATGCCCCTTCTACAAGGACAGGCTGAGAGAGTTGGTTGTTCAGCCTGGAAAAGAAAAGGCTCGGTGCGGACCTTACAGTGGCCTTCCAGTACCTGAAGGGGGCTACAGGAAAGCTGGAGAGGGACTTTTTACAAGGGCGTGTGGTGATAGGACAAGGGACAGTGGTTTTAAACTAAAGCAGGGTAGGTTTAGATTAGTCATCAGGAAGAAGTGGCGAGACACCAGCACAGGTTGCCCAGAGAAGCTGTGGATACCCCATTCCTGGAAGTGTCCAAGGCCAGGCTGGATGGGGCTTTGAGCAACCTGGTCTGGTGGGAGGTGTTCCTGTCCATGGCAGGGGGGTTGGAATTCAATGGTCTTTAAGGTCCCCTCCATCTCAAACACCTCTGTGATTCTATTAAGTCCCAGCCTCTCCTCATTCTAGGATCTTGCTAGTCCTGTTTCCACTTTGCCATCACCAGTTCCTGCCTTCTCCAAGAAGATTCTTAAGCGGCAGTTAGACCCTGGTGTGGTTGTTCCTTCTCAGCAGCCAACTGGGAGGTGTCCACAACGTGGAAGCCATGGCTCTGAGAGATCTTTGCCAGAAATGCACAGGAGACGGTCAGATCCTGCCAGATCCTGTGTGACACTGGCTTCAGCCTGCCCAGCACCTCCATGGACACATCTAAATACAGGCACAAATGAAGAAAACGCAAGATGAGTTACTGTCTCCACAGCAGGAGGAGCTCATGACAGTTGCAAAAGGAGGGCATCTAAGCCCTTTCTCCACCTCGATGACCAGCTCTAGGACCACTGGTCCAGCATCAGCCTCACGCTGAGCTCTGCTTCCCCAGTCCCAGGCCCCACGCTGCTTGGGTCAGATCTCTGTCCGCTCAGCTTCTTCGCTTCCCTTTACTGCTGTTTTTGTTTTCTTTCCACAGCTCGTTTTCTCGGTCATCCATGTCTCTCTGCATCATATATCACGTCTATGTGTCCGGCGGAAAGAAAGATCCCCTCCAACCCAGCAGCCCCGTAACGGATGGACCTTCCCGATTCGCAGCTAGCTGACAGCTTGTGAGAACAACAGCTTGAATTACTGAAAGAACTTTTCCCACTGAGTTAATCTGCAATGGATGTAGGTGACCTTCTAAAGGCATCTATTAATCAAAAAACCAGTGCCCACTCACCGTGCTAGGCTGAGCCCTTTGGGGGAGGGGGGGTACTAATTTCCCTCTGAGATAAATCATAATTTGACAATAATCATCTGCCCTAATCACTCCGATTCTTCCCTTTAATTATTTGTACACACAGCTCTGCCTGCCTGAGGAACACAAAGGACGACATTAAACGTGGTGTTTGCGCTGTCGACGGGAAACGCTGAAGGCTCCAGCCACAGCCTTAAATCACTCCACGCGGTGCAGAGCA
>NW_009724927.1:92589-92966 GCF_000703405.1 Apaloderma vittatum
ACCGGAGCTGCCAGGTCTCTAGTGCACCCTCTGCTTTGCTGGAGAGAAGCCCCCGCTTCCAGCCATGGGGAGGGCAGCAGTCCTGAGCCCAGTGAGTAGTACTGGGACCAGAGCATCACAGCGAGAGCTGCTGGGGATGAGACAGCAGAGAGCAGAAGGGCTCTAGGGGCGTCCCGGCAGCCCGGCTGTCCGCAGCCACGGCTGTACTCACTCGAAGAGGCTGTCGCCCAGGCCCTTTTCCCGCTTGGAGGGCTGCAATAACAGTGACGCTGTGGAGAGCATGGGGTTAATCTCACATCAGTGCCCCTCAGATGCTGAGAGGAAGGGCTGTGAGCTGGGAAGCCAGCAGACCGTGGGAGGAAGGAAGGAAGGAAGGG
>NW_009724928.1:0-4976 GCF_000703405.1 Apaloderma vittatum
GAGGAGCAGCAGCTGTCGAGGATGGCGATGTGACAACTGAGCACCTGCGTGTCTAAGGGGCAGATCCAGATCCAGCTTGACTGGCCGTGGGAAAAACATCCCAGGTGGAAAATAGCAGCCACCTGCCACCTCTGGGCACTTCCGAAAGTCACCTGCCCCTCCAGCCCTTCTGCTGATGACCCCGTGACACTCCATCACCTCCCGGGGTCTGCAGGGCTGCAGTGCCACAAGTTCATCAGGCTGCAAAATTATCTCTTCAGAGCAAATGCATCAGGCTGCAAAATTATCTCGTCCTACCAGTTCTTCTCTCTTTCTCCGCAGCGACTCATCTGCTTCCCAGCACCAAAGTGCAAATAAAAAGTCCCAAAGGAGGCCAGTGAAGTAGCCCACACCCAAACTTAGAGCTTAAACCTGCTTCTTGTCTTGTCCGGTTTCTTTTAAAAAAAACCCCAAACTCAACAACCGCTGGCATTTCTCCCGATCTCTCGTGGCCCTGGGCCACTAAAAGTCACAGTGGAAAACACACAAAGTAGAGAGCACCGGCACGGCGCCCCTGTCCCAGCCGGCCAGAGTGAGGCAGCTCAGCTGGGAGGTACCTCAGGAAAAATAGAAAGGTCAGGAATCCCAGCGGGTCGTTGTTCGTTTGTTACCGTCCATCCTCTTGGCACGCCGCCCCTGCGGGGGGATTCCCCAAGGCACTGCAGTCGTGTAGTGCAGAAGAAAGAGGCAGGAGATGGCTGGAATGGGGGTGGCAGAACAGGGAGGTCCCTCCGGAAGATCACTGCGCGTGGAAGTAGATGGGCTTGACCTTTCCAGACAGGATCTTGGGAACCTGCACGGAGATGATCTCGGCCATCATTTCGGGGTAGTCCACGCTCACCATGTGCGCCTTAATTAAAAGGTCAAATGTAAACTGATGCAAATCCTTGGCAATCTGGAAAGGAAGGAAGTTTGTTAAACGAGAAGTCCCTGCTCCGCGATTTCTCCAAGTCAGCAGGCGCAGCAGGACAGGGCGAGGCCTCGCTGCAGCGAGGGAGCCCGGGAGCCCGTTTGGCCTTGGTCCTTCGCACTCGGACATCGCCGAGCCCAGGAAGCCAGGGACGTACGAACACGGCTCTTCCTTACCCACACAGAGCCTTGCCTCGCTGCCTGCAGATGCTGCTGGCTGCACTTACTGACAGTTACTTTTTGCCTGCAGCCGCGTAACTGTAGGGGCACGGAGCTGAGCCCCAGGAAAGAGGGAAGGTCTAGCTCGCGTTTCACCAGTACGACTTTAAGTCACAAACAGAGAATTTGTTTTCACTGCTGTAATCAGAGAAGATTCATTGGGGGCACTGAGACTTTGAGTCGTTCTGCTAGGCTGACGGTGGAAAAGTATCGTCTACAAAGAGCTTTTCATTGCTAAAAAAGGAAGCCCATAAACCCAAGCACAAGAAAGGTTATTGCAGGGAGTGACAGGCACAAACAAGTTTCACTCCCTCAGTAGACAGAGATTTCACTGCCCTCTCTTACAGGGTGCACGGAGTCCAGGACCTTGGTGAGCTGGTAAAATCGCCGAGAGCAGGAGGTAGGGTTCTTCCTCTTGCATGCGATGATACGGTCGAGTTCCTTAATGTAATTCATCCGAAGTTCATCAAAGAGCTTCTGGTTCTTCAGGCCATCCACTGGAACTGGATGGAACATGGGAAGGAAACAGTAAGAGCTGCTCAGAGAGGGGAGAGAATTAAAGAGCGAGAGGGAGGCTGAAGAGGGGGTTGGGGCTGGCTGGGGGCACCCGAACGAGGCAGAGAGGAGAAGATCCGCAGCAAGCAGCCGTCCCCTGCGAGGCACAAGACCCCACACAGGGCAAGCGCCAGGCACCTCTGGGGTGGAGCGACACACGGCCACGGGAGACCTGTCGAGGAGAGGACGCGAGTACTTACTAATACTGAAGAAGAGTAGAGCCTTCATGCAGAGGAACTCCTGGGGCGTGATCTGAAGCCACCCGAACTCCTGAGAGAGGTGCCGCATCCGGACGCACTGGCTGTACATGCGGGACTTGTGCATGCGGTACCTGGCAGGGCGACACAGGGAAGGGATGGCACGGAGACCCAACGCGGGGGGGGGGCACAGAGGGGACACGGACACGCTCTGCCCGACCCAGCAACCCCCTCCTCGCCCGGCACGTCCTCGCTGCCGAGAACTGACTCCTGCCAGCTGGAGAGCAACGCTGCCCAAAACGTTTCCTCTCTGTCTGGAAACAGCTGGCTACCTGGGATGCGCAGGGTTTGTCCGACCCTCTGTCTTCCTGAAAAACAACTCAACGACCCACCGGACGTGGGCACCTGCGAGAGGCACGGAGCTGAGCTGGGAGCTCTTGGAGAGCAGCTGTGCGGTGGCTCGCGGCTGTGCTGAGTTATCGAGCTCTTCGACCTCAGGGTCAACAAACCCTCCCCAACTCTACGCTGATGGAACATCAGAGAGAACCTATCAGGAACCTGCAATAAATGTTTGTTTCTGTTTCTGCTCGCTCCAGCTGACCAAGCAAGCTGAAAACAGGAACCCAAATCCCTCAGAAAAAAGGCAGGTCTGCAGGGACCAGTCCCTACACCACCACCTGCTCCTGCCCTGATGGCAGCCGAACCTGAGGTGAGGTCGAGGGAAAGGGAAGAAGGACCAGGAGAGACTTTGCAGCTCTCCTTATTGATCACCACAGAGCAATTAGAGGGGAAGAGCAGGGCCCCGAAAGCGCTCCTCAAGCTGTGCATTTCCTAAGCCGGCAGGAAAGCAAATTCCTTGTCTCGTTCTCATTCCTCGCCCGGTCTGACCCAGGCGAAGCACAACACCAGATTGTCATTATTTTGCACTTACTCATTGAAGACCAAGTCTGGGGCGAAGTAGAGCATCCTGGAATTGACGTTGGTGAAAGATCTCCAACCCATAGCAAAAACCATGAGGCCCATCCAAGAGTACTGGATTATGGACATCTGGTCATCCACATGTAGGTTGCGAAATCCTATTGGGAAGCACGAGAGGGATGTCAGCGATCACCACGGGGTTCCTGCAGCGACTGTGCCTGCAGACCTGCAGACCCCGGCTCTCCTGCAGCACTCGGGTTGGGACAAGGGGCTTGGAGCCCCGCAAAACAGCCAGAGGGGCGAGAGAGGAGCCCCGGTCACAGGGAGGGGATTAAGGAAAACACCAGCAGATTTAGAGGAGGGCTGTGACAAGCGGTGATGAACAATCTCTTCGCCCCCAGAGTTGCAAAGATCTTCACAAACTGCATTGGAAGGTTTCGCAAGGCCCAGTGAGGTGAACGAGCATCATTCTCGTTAACCAAACATCCCCTTTGGGGCAATTCTGTCACTCACAGAAATAAGAAAAAATAAGTCCCGTGAGGACTCCACCAAATGTAAGTAAATGGATTTTAATGCACAATGCTCAGAGCTGGCAAGTAACCCTGAGGCACCACCGCCCGGTGAACAGACTGCTTCGGTTCCTCTGTCAAATACACAAGGCACTTGTCTAACAACCGCGAAAATGAATACAAAAACCTCTGCTGAATCACAGGTTAAACAGAAATATCAATTAATTTCAAACCAGTACTCCCAGATGGTGTTTCAGTTAAATCCCAGGCGTGCATACAACACACACACAAACATCACCCCCAACACTGCACTTTTTTCCACATACTTGTAAGTAGTCAAATGTAATCTGGTTTCAAGAAAATTAATGCTATTACAATGAAATATTAAAGCAATTCTAACACCTCCAGTGTATAATTATAATCCACTGAGTCAAGCGTCTGTCTCTTGCTTGGGAAGCTGTCAAGTACAAACGAGCACAATGTTTTATCACTGACTAAACTTGCTTTACGTTTGTACATTTTCCTTCCAGCTTGCATGTCACTGGATTTAAAAAACGAAGCTTGTGCCCAGGTGCTGTCCTACCAAACCCCCCAGAAACGTGACCCCACCCGGAGGGCTCTCGGCTGCCAGCTCCTAATCTTTGCTATGAGAAGCGTTCTGGTGCCCTTGCTCATTACCTTGTAATTACCCTCACTAAAATAAATAAGTATTTGTGCCGGCTTTATCAGTGTTTAAGGAAAGATACTCGGACACAACAGTTTTGTTGTTACAGGACCTAAAGTTTGCTTTCTTCTTGTCCACAAAAACAAGTTGTAGAAACACAGTGGCCGACGCTTAGAAAACAAATAGCTGTTTCCAGCTTCTGAGCTGAAATGCCTTGAAAAATTGGTTTTCAGAAACCAGATACCTATAAATTCCTGGAAACCTCCCCATTCCAGGCATCCTAGACAACACTTGGCCAAAATCACTGTAAAAGAAAATAAATGCCAACCTAATGCCACAGTATGTTGTGAAATTTTTAGTACTGTTGTAGTTTGAATAGACCCACACGAAGATACCTTCTACAGAAGGAAAAAACAGTAAAAGTAAAATTACAATTTGCCAGTGACTTGAAAAAGACCAACGCATAACCTTTTTCTTGTGAGTAATCTTAAAGCAGCAGAGCTCGCCTCACCCCCTCTTACAGACTGATCCTCTGACAGCTTCGGGAAGGACCTGGAGACTTTTCATTTGCTGCCAGGTAAAACGTGGTTGAGTGCTGATCTACATGAACTGTAACCCCTTTACCGAATTTATGTGTATGAAGAAGGGAAAATAGGTACTGCCTCCACTTACTAAATTTTATGGATCTAATCAGACTTTTTCAATTCTGTGTTTCAGGAGCTTTCTCAGCAAGCTGTGGTTATTTAATCTTCCCTTTCCATCGAAACTACAGATGGATTCTACCGTCTCTTACGCAGAACCCCCATCGCACAGCGCCCAAAGGGCGACATGTTACATCGTCTCCAGCTGACAGATGCTGATGTCACTGCTGCAGGCCCACAGGATTCGGGACTGCTCCGAGCTGGGGCAGTCCTGTCTCCAGGGTAGCGCTGGCACCTCGCTGGAAGAGGGGCAGCAGCCCCTGCT
>NW_009724928.1:5013-13484 GCF_000703405.1 Apaloderma vittatum
CCCGTTACCCGCCACGAATCTGTGGCTGGTGTCAGCGGGCTGAGGCTGCCTCTGTTACAGGTGCGGGTTCCTGCCCTTCCCACAGAGAAAAAGCTTTTCCCCTTCCCAGCGAGACACACGCCGGCAGGCACGCGGGGCTGCTCGCGCCCAGGTGAGCCGATGTCAGCGCCAGACGCGCCTCATAAACGGGGAAAGAAAGGACAAAGGGGGTAACCTCCTCCCTCGCTGCGACCCTGCTGGGGCCAGGCAGCACTTCCAGAGAGAGCTGAGGCTGTGACCTTCAGTAAACAGCCCCCGGCCTTCCAGCACAGCGCACGGAGATCCTTCTGTTTCGATCAGCACAACCGCGTCCCGCTGGTTTAAATTGCTCGGGACTAGTTTCCGTGACTTCTGCCCCTGATGCCTTCGTCTGCAGCAGCCCTCTGCTGAGCCGCCCAGGCTGCGTTGCCAGCCTGCACCAAATATGATACAGTTAAATTATAGGGAGCAAACTACCTCTGGCTATGGCGTAGGATTTGGCAAGTTTACCCAACAAGCGAGGCGGCAACTAGGATGAGAACAGCGCTGTGGCTGTTTGCTCCTTGCCTGGAAAACAGCAGGAGAATGACTAAGTGGCGAATTTGTGGTCATTACTGCAGGACTGCGGCGCTGGCGCACGCCAGGGAACCGCTGGAGGAAGCAAACAGGCTTTGCCTCTCGCTCCAGGCACAGCGATGGCAGGACCAGTCCCTCGGCTGGCGGTGTCCCCCCCAGGACAGCCGGGCTCCATGAGGGATGCCCTGGCCGCACTGCCACGCCCCGCAGGGTGGGAGAGTAAAAGCCTCTGATAAGGGAACGATTACGATGGAAAATGTTTATCAAAGCACTCTCCCTTGCCATTAGCACCACTGCAGTGCTGCAGCCTCAGCCCCCAGGTCACCAGTCCGCTTCGGTGGTGCTGCCTGGTGGAGACAAGCCAGAAGAGAAACAGCAAG
Source organism: Apaloderma vittatum (assembly GCF_000703405.1). NCBI lineage: Eukaryota > Metazoa > Chordata > Aves > Trogoniformes > Trogonidae > Apaloderma > Apaloderma vittatum. The sequence continues at coordinate 5,988 of NW_009724928.1, forward strand.
ACCTGCTCCTGGTTTCACGAGCCAGGTGAACCTTTTCTGACTCAAGAATGTAAGAAACGGAACAGGCCAGTGTGCTTCTCCGCATTTCGGACTAACACCCCTCCCGGGCCGATGGCCAAGCTACTCCCAGGAGACTGCTGCATTTCTGGGAACATCACACGCCTGACTGCAGCTCACCACCAGGTTTGGGGATATAGTGGCTAACTCATTTTGCCTTCCTGCTGTAGGAACATGCCAGGGAAGGGACAGGAGCTGTTCCTTCTCCTCCTCACCTGGCAAGGCCTTTGCCCATTTGACCACGTAGACCAGCTGCCTCTCCCCAAGCTCGTTGAGGCTGGTGAGCAGGTTGGAGAAGGAGTCGGGCTGGCTGTTGTCATGGCCAGCACACACCACGCCGGGCTCGATGGCCTCCAGGACGTTGAGGAAGATGGGCTGGCACTCGTACCCATCGATGCGTGTCATCACCATCCTGGGAGGCTGCTCCTCCGTGGGGCTGGACGAGCTGGCTGCGTCCACATCATCTTGTGTCTTCAGGTTTCCCAGCTTTTTCAGCTTGCGGGCTGTGGAAATGGCACATTTTAGGGCGGGACTTAACAATTTAAAAAAAGCTTGAGGTTCCTTGGCCTCCAGTTTCATCATTTATATTTATAAGGAAAGCGAAGCCAGGGGCCAGCAGCAGCTACTCCCCCGGTGCACGCTGGCCAAGCTGTGCCCCAGCATCGCTGACCTCACCAAAGGACAAAAGGGAGCACATGTTGCACAAGGAAATCCATTTGCTCATTAATCTGACATGAAAAAGAACAAGCATCATCACCTCAACCGTGACCGGTGTCACATTAACACCCCCTTAGAAACAGAGAGGAAGAACCGGGGAAGAGACGGCTCAATTCAAACAGCTGCTCATGAGCAATTCAAAAGGGAAGCAACGCAAGCAAATTAACTCAGTAGATGGTCGTGTTCCAGGGACAAAAGCCATCGCACTCAGATGCTACATGGGATTGCTCCATCCCATCCCAGAGTGGAAGCGGGCTGCAACCGTGAGAAATGTCTTCTCCCAGCCTGGGGCTCCTGCAGCCTCTGCTGCTCCATAACCGAGATGGGTCACTGCTCTACAAATACTTTATGGAAAACACATTTCCAAAGCCAGCAGGTGGTTCCACAGCTGTTTCCCTGGAGGCTCCCCAGCTAGCCTGCTGGCAAGGACAAGGCTCGCGCAGGGGTGGCCCTGCTCTGCCCGCCGGCTTCAAGAGCAACGCCAGCAGAGCAGGCCAGCAGGGCTGGGACCGCCAGCAGCCCTCGGCTGTGCCCACCTCACCACCACAAAGTGTCTCCCTGTGCACCTAATTACCGACGCTAATTTGCCAGCAGCGTGCACCCGGAGCCTCAGACGCGTGACTTCAGAATTCTTCTGAGAGCCAGCGTTCACCTAATTTGCTATCTGCATGACGGTGCTCAGCGCAGCACGGGCTGGCAGGCTGCTGCACATAGGAACAACTTTCACCCTTTGCTGACTCCAAAAACCCTAATTAATGAGAGAAAAAAGCCAATCGTTTAATTCAAGCAGAGAATACAACATCAAACCAATTGTCCTTGGGGTTTTGGCTCTTTCATTACATGATACTTATCTCAAATTTCCTTTCAGCTATAATTAGAAAAACAAGCAGCGAAACATAAAAATGTCAAGTTAAAGCGCAGTGTTGTAAATCAATTCAAAACGTTGATCTTTAAGTAATGTACTTTGGATGATCTACGGTACGAGCAATTAAGACAGGCTGCTCTGTAAAAAAAAAAAAGGAAAAAAAGGAGAAGAGTAATAAAAGTAAAAGAGTGCAAGAGGAAAGCAGGGCTGCAGTGCGGCGTGCCATCGTGGCATCCTTTGGCCACCACCCGCCCGGGACGGAAGCCCTGGGGCCAGCTCCCCCAGAGACACAAACCCTGAATCGTGGTCATGCCCAGGCCAGACCCTTGAGGATGGGAGGGCTGCTGGGAGAGAAAAGCTTCTTGGCTTAAAAGGAGAAACAGGAATCCCACTGTATCCTCCAAAGATGAATAATCAGTGCCCATCGTGTCCTGTGCATGACTGGAGCCAAACCCACACTGTGTAAAACGCACACATGGTTTGGTTTAAATGTTTTGTCGTGTTTGTTTGTCTTAAAATTGAATTATCTACTATTAACTGGTACAGAGTGAAGAAAGAAGAAAGCAACCAGCCAACCATGCCGGGTCTCAGACCGCAGCTGCAAACCGACCCCCCCAGGCCGGGAGCAGTGAAGGTGGATGGTAACTGCTCCTGCCAGCGCAGCCCCGTCCCACCCAGACACCGGTGTCACCAGACCGAGCAGGGCTCCGGGGCAGAGAGCCCCTGGCATTCAGTCACCTGTGCAAACCCCCTTTTGGCGGTAGCTCCTACTCAGCAGCTACTGGGAAGCAAACCCGAAATTAAAAACCAGAAGTTTAAGACATCTGCTACACTTTTATTCCTGGACGAGGCAGAAGCCCGCCCTGCACTTCTCCGAAGCGCAGCGGGACGAGGCACAGCACGGGTCACCGAGCAGGGGTGGCTCGGGGGGCAGGGACAGAGCCTGGGCACCTCCGCAGCTCGCCTGGGGCTCAGCCGAGACGACACCGCACGTGCTTCAGAAAAAGCTCAGAGGACGTAATTATAAAATACTTATGAAATAATTCAGTGGTGCAAGGAGCCCAGGGGAGCTGGCATGGAGCGATGACAGAAGGGCACGTGTTTTACGGCACCCAGCCCGGCAGCACCGGAGCCCTGGCTCCCGCTCAGACCTTGCTCGAGCGCTGGGACTCGGGGGTCCTGGGGACTGGGAAGAAAACTGGTTTTGCACTGGCAACAAGAGAGAAATCCTGCCAGCCCTGGGCACCGCATGCTGATCCAGCCACAGGCAAAATGACAGAGAAGCTGAAACAGGACTTACCTCCTGCTCTTTCAATTTTTTACTACCATCTACATGTGGCTTGTCAAAACCAGATCCCGTCGAGCTATCAGTCTTGCCTGACACGGTAATTGTAGCTGGGAATTACAACACTGCTGGTACTGTAGACACGGTTAAGAGATCTGAGTCACTCTGGCCCACGTGAATTAAAAAAAACTTGCATAAAATCAGACATTACCGCTAAATGATTTTAAATCATCCAGGTAATACATCCCAAAATAGTTATAAATGCTGAAAAAAAATCAGACAGGCTTGTTTCTTAGGAGGGTTGTTCACGGCCCTTTGCTAGTGAATGTCCAAAAATAGAATTAACCACTTCTTCTGAAAAAGCCGTAAGAATAGTTAAGACTAAACAGACCTTGAGGCAAAGCAGCAAGTAATTTTACAATGGTAGCTAAGCAGAAGAAGGCTCAAGGGTTATTAAGTCAATGCCAAGAAATGCCCACAGCAGGGACAGAAATTCAATAAAAGTGTTTTTTACAATCTAGCAAGCAGAGCCACAACAGAGATCCAGGTGCTGGAAATCAAGGCCAGACAAGACGAAAAATGAGGTACAGCACTGAACATAATGAACTACTGCAACCGTGCAGCAAAAAATGTGTTAGAGTCTGCACTGATGGAAACGCTGCATCCGTGTCAAATGCTTTTACAAGACACGAGCTCTATTTTAACCGCAGCAACAGGCCCTGAATTAGGACTAAATACAGGTAACGTCTCCCGCCTCGGGCTGCCCGCTGTCCTGTGGCCCTGCCCTCCGGCATGAACTGGGCTTTACACGTTTGGGAGGCTTTGCCCCACGACAGCTCAGCACTCGGGCAGGAGGAACGGCTGTGGCGGGAGAGGCAGGAGAGGGAAGGAAACCAGCGTTGACACATTTTTTCCCCCCCTTCTCTTTTCCTTCTCTTGGGCTTCACAGTGTCGACTGGGAGAGAAGATTCTGCTTAATGGGTTTCAGCTTGCAGGTCAGACTGATCTCCATCAGTAACGAGGTGCTCCGGCATATCGCCGCTCTGTGCCGAAGCGGAAAGCCCTAAATAAGGTGTCCGGCGTGTCGCCTCCTCCGCCCACCGAACACCCTGAGCTACACGTGACTGGTAATTAACTGGCAGTTAAAAACAACTGTCCAGAGCTAGAAGTGCTTCCAAACGCTCTGCCTCTCTGCTGTGGGAGAAATAACTGTGGACAAACTCATAGCATGCGTGTTTTTAACAATTGCCTTTAAACCGACATTCAAAACAAATGTAAAACAGACCAGGCAGAACAGGTCAGGGTGACCTAAAGAGCTTAAGAAGGGAAAAAAAAAAAAGAGGAGGTGGGGGCTATCAGGATTAGCATTAGTTCTGTCAGTGTGTCCTGCAGAAGAAGGTTACACTGATGTATGCCTTCTCTTACTTAAGGAAATTTCAGCAGAAAAAAAAGCCCTGGAAAGTCAGAGCACGCTGGTGCCGGACGGCACGAGGAAGCCCTCCGGCTGGCTGCGCGCCGGGGAGCTGCTCTGGCTCCTCACAGCTCGGGAGCCGCACAGTCCCATGGGCAGGGCAGCAGCCCCCGGCCCCACACAAAAGCCATGGCTACCAAGGGCCACCCGTGGCCACCAGGAGCTCCGGGAGGCACTGCCCAGCCCAGCAGTGCTGGGAGCATTCGAAGTGGAAGCGCCTTCTTTCTCGCTCACATCAAATGGACTCACGGATGAGGCACCCAGTGATCTACACTATAACCTCTAGATTTTGAGCAGAAAAGCTCAGATTTTGGGCACAGGCATCCTGCTCTGATAGAGCTACAGGTTTTGGAACACATACAAACCGTACCAGGGATCTTTATCAGCGATACAGGAGCAACTTCCCTTCAGTGAAACAAAAGACTGGGGCTGTAATTTTATAAAGAAAAATGCCCCTTCCTGGGAATAATCATCTTAAAACAGGAGTGCTCTGTTCAAAGAGGCTTCGGTGGGAGTGAGAATCCAGCTAGCCCAGCTGTTTACATTTTTTCTGATTAACAAGGCTTTATATTAAGGAAAAGAATGCTTCCTGAAACTCAACCAAAAGTTTAACGAAATTCGGAGTTTTGCTATTAGAAACCCGCCAATGTCTCCCAAAGCTCATTATGCTCCATCAGCCTCATCTTTCCAGCCACTTACTGACTATTAATAAGCCAAGTACCCCCGTTATCTGCCCGGTGAGCCCATGGCGAGGCCCCGGGGACATTCCCCAGCCAGTACCTCCGAGGGGCATCCCCCCCCCAGCCAGTACCTCCGAGGGTCATCCCGGCCTCGTAGCACTTGCGCAGGCGGCACGACGGGCAGTTTTTCCTCCTGAACTTGTCGATGGTGCAGTCGTTCCGGCTGGCACAGAGGTATTTCTGTTTGCCTGCAAACATCAGAGGGAACAGCACATGGGTGGTGGGTTCGACCAGAACAGGTTTACAACAAGAAACGGACTCGCGCTTGCTCAGTATCACCAGCGTCACTGGGGGAGAGGAGAGAACCGGACCGTGTCAGCGCTGGTTTCCCAACTGGCCCCCCTGCAGTAGATTTATCTCAGAGGCTGGGATCTTGTGGGAACACAGCACAGCTCTTCCTCTGCTGCTCACTGCAGGTACACGGGCTTGGTGTGGGAGCTGGCTGCCCGAAACACCCTTCTCTGCCCACCCTCCCCACCTGCAGCCTGTCAGGCTTTGGGACCCACATCTCCGAGGAGAATCACAGAATGCTCGGGGTTGGAAGGGACCTCGAAAGATCACTCTGCACCGTGCAGCACAGCAGAGGCAGTCAGTACACAGCATTAAAAAGTAATGACATACGGGTGGTTTGGTTGGCATTTTGTAAATGTTGCACACCTATTGCTCGGCCGTTTGCTCCGCCAAGCAGTTTTTCTCCCAGAACACCTTCAAAGCGTGGTTTGATCCTCCTGCAGTTGGCGGACCCGCAGCCCCTCCACAACCAGGGCTCTCTTTACGGTGCTCTTTGGGGACAAGTTATGTTTGGTGCCACCCACTGACACTAACTGGGTTCACTGCCTGCAGGTGACAGCCCTGGGGCTGGGGGACCGACCGCTCGGGGAGCTGCTGCCCCGCAGGCTCTGCCACTGGGCCAGCGCCGTCACCCTGTCCCTGGGCTGCTCTCAGGGCCGCCCAGGAGGGAATCCCCCTGAAAGGATTTAGAGGCGCTTGCAGAAAAACCAGAAGTTACTTACTGCCAGTCTAACCGGTATCTTAGTCCCACCTTTCCGCTTGTTCAAGCAGCAGCCCTTAGAGCTCCAGGATTCAGCTCTTTTTATCTTTACTGCCTCATGTGCTCACCATGCCAAGAATGAACTTTCCTTCCTGACTCATCGTTTGTTTTCTTGTCAAGTCTAAACACATTTACTGGATCAGGATTTATCTGATGTTCTTCACACTGTTCCAAACCAAATCACTCTCGGTAGATAATAGAGCTGTGCATCTCACAGACTGTGTAAGCAGCCTAAATGGGAAATCAGTCTATATCCAGCTTAACCTTTATTTGCATCCTGCAAGTAAGTGTTCGCCTTCTATATTCCTGCAGAGGAGTCACGGAAGGCTCGGGGTGAAATGGAGCCCTCACACACTGTCTGAACTTCTTAGCCCCATCCCAAATAAAAGCTGATCGCTACGCTCTCCCCAGCCTGGAGAAAAAACGGGACAAGAGCACGTTACCTGCTGCACGGCAAATCCTTTTAACACCATCCTCACGAGTGGCTCTCCCCGGCTCATTACCGGTGCTGAGGACACTCAGAGAAGCCTCAAAAGCAGTGACTACACCAGAGCCCGAGCACACAAGCACCATCCTCCCTTTCAACAGTTCATTGAGGAGGATGAGTAATAAACAACTTCAGCTGAAACTGGGCTACCCGGAGTTATTTCTGTGCTCTGGGAAACAAGCACCGAGGCCACTCTCTCCACTCGACCTCTTTACGGGCATGCACGGAACACGAGCGGACGCCCTACTTTCCCAGGCTCGGGCGTGGAGAGCTGTGAGGTGACCCTGCTCTCCTTCCCCTGCCACCGCAGGATTCCTGCCTGACGACACCGGGATGCTCCAGAGCCCATCAAAACCTCCACGGGTATGCAACGGGGCCGGGACCCACAGGCAGGCTCCAGCCCAGCCCACAGGGCCAACTCCATCCGAGGCCGAGGCCGTCGGGCTTCCCCGAGCCCCGCTGCACCGGGAGCCTCTGCGCAACTCGCCCTGTGGCTCCGGCTCCTTCCCTATCTTGCCTCCCTAGTCTAAACTACAGCTTTTCTGCAACAATAATAGCTCAAAAATCTCGAAAAAGGTCAAGCCTCTCCTGTGAATGGCTTCAGTAAGGGAAGGCAGTGCAGTTGCTGCTCAGACCCCCCAAGGACGCTCCAGGGTCAGGCAGAGCTCTGTCTCGGCTCCCCTGGCAAGAGGAGGAACATGCACCAGCCCCAGCCTCCTTCGGCCTCCACCGAACCCTGGGCAGTGTCTCGACCCCGCTCTGTACCCCCGGCACCCACGGGAGGGCAGAGATTTGGGAGGTGGGTTCACACCATGGCCGAACAG
>NW_009724928.1:13663-14702 GCF_000703405.1 Apaloderma vittatum
AACGCAAGCCCGAAAGCTGCAGTCAACAGCTCACCCCGCGGTCATGGTACAGTGGTTTTGCTGAAATAGAAAGGGCCTGCTTCCCGGTTCACAAAATAAACTCTTTGTGGCAGAAGTCGATTTTCTGTTAACTGTACATGCAGAGTCTGGCACTGCTTATTTTAAGCTGTTAGCCATTAACAAAAAGCGAAAGAGATGGTCATGCAGCGGCTATTCACGTGTCTTCCTGTGCTCAGCATGAAAATAAGCTGCTTGCTCATCTTCTCCTAACCCCTGGGGATGCAGAGATTCCCTTTTTATTGATGGTGAAGCCTGGCACCCCCTACACTGCTATCCCTACCTGTGCACAGGCTTTGTGAAACCATCCCCTGACCTGGGACAGGGACCACACCGGGTCCCCGCTCCAGGAAATCCAATCGTCCCCAACCACTCGCACTCACCCATCGCGCCTGGAGAGCTGCGGTGGCCGGGGCACGGGTCCCCTCCGGCACAGAGCCACACGCTGCCAGGCAGGGCAGCTGCGGGAGACATGCCAGCGACAGCAGCCTCTCCGCTCCATCCTGGCTCTCTGAGCCGGCAGCTCGCGTGGTTCGACTGGGGCATGAACGGCTGCGGCACCTCAGCACGGCCCGGGCGCATGAGGGAGAAGGTGCCACTGGCTGTAAAAGCCCAGAGGACACGGAAGGGTGACTGAGATACGGATCGGTTCCATCTGACTTAAGTAACTGCTCCTATACGGAGACTTGTTTTTAATTTGGGGATAATTTACTTTCTTCATTTAAGAACAAGCTGAGACCTTTGCAGTCAGCTGTTCTCTATTTAAAGATAAACGCACTGGCTTTTCTCTTATTGAGTTTAACACTGGAATGACTTTTTTCTTCTCCCTTTCTTTCCTGCAAACCAGAGAAATGTTTTCTCCTATTACTCCAAAGCAGAGGCCCTTGCTTCAAAAGCTTGTAAGTACAGGTCTAAACTTTAAACAGGCTCTCCTGCTTGACCCCCGCTCGGTGCACAGCTGACCCCCCAGGCTGCCTGGGGA
>NW_009724928.1:14724-17927 GCF_000703405.1 Apaloderma vittatum
TACCCAGCTGACAGCCCCACGGACGTATGCCCAGAGAAGCCCTCTCTCCCTCCCAGACCCCACTCGGCACGCGTGTAGGCGAGGAGCGAAGTGCCCGAGGTGCTCAGCGCCCCTCTGCCCTCCCAGCCGGGCACAGGAACCCGGGAGCTCAGCCTCTGCCACCGCAGCTCTCACGGGTGGCTGCAGCCCCCCTGCTCTCGTGGGGACATGCTGCCCCTTCATGGGACCCTCCGGCATCAGGTCCCTCCTGTGCCACCTTGCACCTGGCAGAAAGGTGCTTCTGCCACCCTCAAGTCCTCCTGCCCAGCCCCTGGGGCTGCCGCGAGCATCAGCAGTGCAGAGAAGAGCAGCTTCCCAGTCTTGGCGAAAAATAAAGATTTATGGAGAAAGATCAGTTGCTCAATCTGGAGAAGTTATTTAACCAAAAGCCTGTTGCCACATGAGTGGTTGTGCCTGAAGAAGCTTTCTCTTCCAGAAAGCAATCTGTCCAGATGTCTGGCGTAAGATTTATGATCGTGAATGTGAGAACGCATTAAATGCCTGCTGGAAGAGAGATACATCCTTGCATTTCAGGGCACAAACCAAATCCTAGCCACGGAGGGATATGGCCAAGCTTTCTGAGGAAGTGAATCCCCCAAGGCCTCACGCAACCACAGCGTTTCTAGTGTCCTTCTGCAAAACCTCTGGTCCCTGCCGCTGTCGCCAGCTGGCCTGTGGCAAGGGCTTAGCCAGCAGGTTTGGTGCTGAGACTGCTCCAAAGCTCACGCTTTACACTCCCATTAGAAATAATCAAAGAGGGCACAGCTCTCAGGAATCAACACCGTGCCACTATTAATAAATCCTCTTTGCAAAGACATTTTCCTGACAGTCACCTGGGTTTACCAGAAGACTAAAGAAAACAAAAGGAAAAGCACCCAGCCAAACTCTTTTGCAGATCAGGAAGGAGAAGAAAGCACTTCAAAACATGGTGATGTTCTCTGAAAACAGTTCACCTCAACTTGTTGTCATCCTGAAAACGAGCAAGAAACTGTTGAGTTGGTCCAAAGATGTTTCTCTGGTGCGAGGCTAATCCTCAGCAGGTCAGGACGTAGAACAATAACCCACAAGGAGAGTGACTTGGAGGGAATGAGACTGGGCTGCCCAGTGGTCTGGCTGTTAGCCCGCCAGGAAATCTGCCAAATACTCTTATTTTTTTCATTTAGCCCTCAGCTATTTAAAGGCAGTCCCATCACAAGTAGAGCCTCAGGCATCCCAGCCCCGCGCTGCCAGAAACGCCGCACAGGGGCAGCTCTGACCTGGCCAAGGTGACCACCGGATCTCCTGCAGTCTTGGTTGGAAGAGGAAGCGTTCCCGTTTCTCCCAAATGGATGCAGGGGACCCAAAAATGAGTCTCTTTCTGGATGGGATCGGACAACAGGAACCCCTGGAGCAGCAATTTTGGAAGTGTGTCATGTTTGGAGCATTCTTCTGTTTCAGGGACAAGTGTGGTATCATGAGGACCAAACTCGTTTGAGCCACCCCTTCCATGCAAAGCAATGTCCTGCCCACTTCCATCAAGAAAAAGTAAAATACGTGCTGAAGTGGATGCACTTTTTTGTTTAACAAACCTTCAGTTACTGTACGAGAAAGAGGACTTGGGAGGAGTCGTCCACCTCCCCAGGCAGCGTGTGTGTGAGTGTGCGTGTGTGTGGCAGCCCCAAGGCTCTGGAAGCCACCAGAGGGGGGTGAAAGACCCACAGGAGACAAAGACCAGGTTCCATTACAAAAAGGAGGCTGCCCATGTCCTAAGTGCGGGAGTCCACATCAGAGCTGAAGAATCTGCAGGGCACATTTTAGAGCCGGCCTATATATAACCTGGACAGCTTGGGAGAGTCTATAAATTGAGAGAGCTGACAGAAAGAGATCAGGAAAGTATTCAGGACTTTTCTGTTAACTCTTCCAGAATCTGTCTGGAAGAACTGGCTGGACTTGAGCTTGCAGGAAACCCGAAATCTGTCAAAGATTTTATCAAAGCAGGAGTGATCTGCTCTAACGGAAACCACGCAAATCCCTCAGCGTGCTGCAGAAGGGAAGAGGAATCAATCTCGTAAATTTTTTTGTTTTAAGTCTTTTTCCTTTCTAATCCCTTAGAAGGGAGGTAACAGTGGTAGAAGAAAAGCTTTCTGATCTGCCATTGCAAAAAATCCCCAAAGGTGACCTAAGGTTTTCAGACGCATTTCAAGCACTTTAAGGCACGAGAACAGCTTTCAACATTGCTCCTCAACGTGCAGAAGAAAAAGTCTAGCTGGAAAATCACCAAGAGTTAGCACAGAAATCATCACCTACCACCACCCTGCACTCAGCATTTATAAAGGAGCCTGATTTATTGTCTCCTCTCCAAAATAGCCTCTACCCATCCACCTCGGGGAAACGTAAGGCGAAACCTCACACTCAAGCAGGTGCCTCCCATCACCACTGCTCGTCCTCCAGGGCAGAGGGAAAGGGCTGCTGCTCCCCGGTCCCACCACGGCCAAACCTCTGTAACCTCCTGCGGTACCTGGAGGCTTGAAAATTAAGAAGAGGCACAAATACCACTGACATTAACGATACAGCACCATCAGGAGGGATCGGCTCCGTGGCACACGACTAAGGGCAGTGCAGGCAGCCCAGGCTGCCTCCTCCCCCCAGCAGCCACCTCAGGTCACCCCGGCGTGACGGGACGAGCCCCTCTGGGACCAGCCACCCGGCACAGGCTGTTTCCTCAGCAGCTCCTCTGAGAGGGCAAGCAGAGGCTCTGCTTACTATAAATCAACAATAACCTGCTGACTTAAACAAGCATCTGCTATTTACTCTGGCTGCCCAAGCCAATCCATTTGGCCTGACACAGAATCGATGTATAGCAAAGAGATCCATCTGTAAATTATTTACTTGGCGGAAATTTGCCAAACTTATTATCTACTGACATTATTTGACTGTCCTATTATGGCAACGGGATGCTGTTGTCCTCTTATGTCACAGCCCGGAGTCTTCCCTGAACCAGCGCTACCGCACTCCCTCCTGGCATGCCTGATGAACGCGGGAAAATGTGACTCCGAGGAAGCACAGGACAGTGTCAGAATTAACCGAGAGGCGGTGTCCTGACAGCAGCAGGTGAGCACCCATCAGCCTGGGACCTCCGCTCGACAGGCACGGGAGGGGAAGGTCACGCCAGAGGCAGGAGGCCC
>NW_009724928.1:17958-24865 GCF_000703405.1 Apaloderma vittatum
GGGAGCCCGCTGAGGAGCACAGTGTCTCCCTCCCAGGGGTTGGGGAGAAGGACCACCGACACCAAGACGAGAGCACGGCTCCTGATGGACAGACGGTTCTGCCGGTTTGCAGGTACTGAGAGAAGTGACCCTCTGAAAAGGATGCAAGAGTGGAGGAGTATCCCTAAACTTGGAGCTGTGGGTCTGAGACAGCAGGAGGGCCGACGGACACTTAAAGCACCCTCGAGAGCCAAGAGGAGCAGCAGGAACTGACTGCTCCAGGGTCCCTCTGGCTCACTAAGATAGTCGGGCTTTGAAATGGATTGTGTTTTGGCAAACTGGGTTGGCTACTTTTTGAATGACAAACACAGGACAAAGAAATCAATTTATCCTTGAATTTTCTCCTGTACTAGTTCAAGAGACCTTAGAAACCCACCACACTTTGTCCCGGTGACTATTGCCTCAGTCCCCTTGGCTTGGCAGGCTCCCCAGAGCAAGGCTGCTTAACCTCTTTCAAAGGGAGGAGAACGTGAGGCTGCAAATGCCTCCAGCAGTTTCGCATTAATGACTCGACTGCCCATGACAGAACTGCTCAGTAGCACTGGACTCTCAGGCCTCTTTGGCAGAGAAAGCCAACGCCTGGAGGTGCGAGTGATTTGCCCTCCTCTCTCGGCGCGCGTTACCTTCAGCCGCCCGCTTGAAGAAGACTTTGCAGCTGCCACAAGTGAGGGCTCCATAGTGGCACCCAGACGCTTCATCTCCACAGATCAGGCAAGTCTTCTGAGGTGGGAAGTAATAGTCAATGGGCAAGACATGGTCACGACCCGTCTCCAACCTGCAGCGTGAAACAGAAAGAGAACAAGGGAAGGGTCAGCAAACGAGGCGGGGGCGCGCTGCGGGCGAGCGCAGCGGGTGGCAAAATCCAAAATGTCAGCGATGGGACAAGCCAAGCATAGATCAGAAAGGAGGTAGATCACGACTAAGCCAAAGCTTGCTCTGACCACGCAGAAGAACATGCTGGGCTGTCCCTCCTGACACTGCCCCTGGGTACAAGGCGTGACAATGTGTGACAAAGTACCGGCGCTGTGACAGCACAGCCTAGAGAGAGAAGACGATCGGGACTGCCCGTTGCAGTGTTCACGATTTGGGCTCCAAGAGAGGTTCGTACACCAAAAACAGACTCTACATGCTCACTAAGCTAGGAGATCTTACTTTGTTAAGGTCATCGTTGTCACTTCACTACAGATCAATGCATCCTCTCGATGCTTAATTTAAACAAATTAGTTTTTCCTAAGCTATCAAACTCCCTTAAGCTATCCTTTTCTTCTTCCTTTTTTGTCTTGCTTGTTTTCTACCTATATCCTCATTCAACATCCCACAACAGCTGGACTGAACCTTCGTTCATGCGTTGCTCACCCACATGACGACTAAATCCAGCCAGAAGCCTCCAGTGAAGACATAAACCATTTGCCATGAACGTGTCCCAGTACAATTTGTTTATGCCCACCCCAGGACCAAAAGCACTGTCACATGGGGTATGCTGGGACAGTGCCACCGTGGTCCCTGCCCAAGGGCAGAGCACGCATTTCCACAAAGACCTGGGGCCACCTTTGCTGCTTAACTCCATCCCCACGTTTGGGCACGAATCTCTTCCAAGTTCTGCCAGGGAAGCACAAGGAGCCTCCCGCAGCCCCGGCACGACCCAGCAGGTGCCCAGCAGGACGAGAGGACACGACAATGCCCGGGTGCTGGGGAGCAGAGCTCCACACCCTCTGCTCTGGCCACGTTCTCCTCGTGCTCCTCATGCCCAGACCCCCGCTCCTGGCCCGACACACGTCGCCACGCGTCCCTTCCGTCAGACCCGTGGAGAGCCGCGCATTGGGAAGGCGCGGCAGCCGCAGAGGTGCCCATCAACCGGACCGGCACGTCGAGGCCTGGCCGGGCAGCGTGGGGAGTAACAGCGTCTGAAAGTGTGTGCTCGGACTCGCTCTTCGTCAGAGCACCGGCTGAGGCAATTAGCTTCCAGCAGTCAGCAGGTCAGCTGGCATTGCTGCCCTGGCACTTAAACCCACAGGCGGGGCAAGAGCTTCCAGAACCATCGCAACTGGGGAGAGCGACGGAAAGGACGACGATGCACTTGTGCAGGGGCAGCTGCAAAAAAACCATCCTTTGCTCAGATATTTTAATTTTGGGAACAGGAGTAGCTTCCTTCATGAAGACTGTCCATTCCCTTTTGTTCTGCTTCCCAGGAGATAAAAAGTAAACTGAGGACAGAGAGGTTTTAAATGAGAAAAAGTGTTTCCTCAGGAACACAAGAGGAGCAAACATTGGACTGGTTTACCTCATCCATAGGCTGTGAAAAATACTTTCCGGTGCAGACAGGACCTAAGGGACTGTTGCTGTTGTTATGTGAACAACTAGCCGGGATGCTCAACTTCGCCCAAAGACCAACTCTCTTACCAGGCAGGGCCCTTTGCTGGAGCCCCTCACACCTTGGGGGTGAAGCATGAAGTGGGACAATTGCTGGTGAGACCAAACCCCAGGCTCCCCTCTCTCCTCTGATCTCCCTGTCAGCTGCGTCCTTCAGGAACGCTGCTCTCTTCCATTCCTCACAGGAGAGCTATGCAGGTCCTACCTAAATTGTAGGTTAGTAACTGGAGCAGCGATTTTATCCTCTGTTCTTGAGGCAAGAAATGTTTTGAGTGATTTCTCATCTTTTTAGCAGCTGCAATCGGAACGAGTGACTCACTTGTAGATGCTGCTCAACTGTCCCTCCCTGACAATCTCAAATTCCAGTAGGGCCAGAGTCCCCCTGCTTGTCCCCGTGCCCCCCTCCGTCCAGGCTCTCAGTCTGAGGTGCTGCTGGAGAGCAGACACTGCTCAGAAATAACCAGCAGCACGTATAAAAGCTTTGCTAAAAATGCCTTATTTACCCAGCAATTTTTTTAGATTCCATCAGAACCAGACCTTTCCTCTAATGACCTGTCACCTTTTTTTCTCCTCTCTGTGCAATCAGAAATCTGAAAAGGGCCAATTTATCTTCTTCTATAAGGCTTTCCATACTGTGCTTTCCCCATTATTTGAGAAATGAGAAATATATGAGAAATGAGCAAAAGCAGCTCTCAGAGTAGCAGCTGTTGTGAAGGCAGAAGGACCCCAGAAGACCCTGGAGTATTTTTGAGGCTCAATTATTTAAAGCTGCAAGGCACCTTAGCAGTTAAGGCTCTAATGGCTTTTTAGGCAGCTCTTTAAATAGCTGTTTGTGCAGGAGAAGAGTTGTGCAAGTACAAACACACCTTCCTGCACGTGTGTACCTGGTGTACCTGGACACGTGCACCCACCACGGGCACGAGCAGAGCTCCAGCAGCGCTCGGGCTCTCCCCACAACCACCCTTGTGCTCAGCTGGTCTCGCCCCCGCTGACGGGTGGAAACCAGAGGGAGGTGGCAATGACCAGGGCTCATCCTGGCTCCAAGTCAGGCTCTGCCTTCGCGGTTTGCCCGGGCCAGCGCTCGGCCCATAGGGGCAGGAGAGGGATGAGGCAGCCGCGGGCTGAGCCCCGAGCGCCGGCGCAATGCGATGCCAGGCTGCTCCCGCGCTGTCCGCAGAGCCCAAGAACACCCTGAATTTCACAAAGGTGCCAATTTGCCTTTTCTTTATTTATTTTTAGATGGAAAATTGAAAGAAAAACATAAGGAAAAATGCAGGCAACTCGGAGCAAGCTGTGACAATGGTGCCCTTAACAATCTATTTCCCAGTTTCTAAGAGACTTTTTAAGGGTGTTGTCAAATACATAAGTAATGACACTGCCACGAGCTAAAAGGATGCCCCGGGGGGTGCTGCAGGGGCGCGATGGGCTGGCAGGTTTCTGGGCAGAGCCCCAGACTGCCGCCCCCGCGGGGTCCCAGCCGCCAGCAGCCTTTGCAGCTCCGCCATCCCCGCACAAGGGACCAGGGGGGCTCTGGGGAGGGCTCCAGAATACGCCTGCACAGTTTGCACAATATATGTCGAGTGTCACACGCTGCCTGGGGAACCCAAGCGGGGAGATAGCGCGGCGCGGGCAGACACAACTGCGGCACCGGGCAGATTCCAGCCCCGGAGCTCGGCTTGAAGGCCAAGGTCATGAAGGAGCACAGCGGTTTTCAGGGGAGAGAAAAAACAACCTCAGTATCTCCCTCACCACTACAGGGAGAGCTTTACTGTTTTTTCAGAAAAATAGCAAACTCGGCGTCTCTCTTCTGGCTATGGGAGACCTTTACTGTTCTTTAAGGAACCGGAGCTCCTGCCACCAGTAAATCTGCCCGTAGAATAGGAATTGCAATTTTGCAACCCTGGCAACTTGTTTGTCGATACTTGATTCCACTGAACAGCCTAGATTTCACAACACACCCAGAAAACCAAGGGCAATCATGGATAAGAGAAAAGTCAGCTGCTTCTCAGAAGCCACAGCGGAAGTCTCCACCGTGGCAGCAGACGCACACGCTGCCCAGGCGGAGCCAAGGCACAAGTGCCGCCCCCGCTGCCCACAACTTCTTACTCTGAAAACCAACCCCAAAGAGGTAACGCAGATAAGCTGCCATCTGCGTGGCTCCTGCAGTCCGCGCCTCCCCATCGAGCAGGATGAATTCATCGAGCAATCCACCAGGCTAATACAACACGCTGTGTATTCCTTACACTCCCTTTGTTTTCCATCAGTCTGACAACCGAACTAACGCGATTCCCACTTCCTTCGCTCTGAAATTTGACCACATTTTCTACAGTAAAATTCCTCCCACAGTTGCAGCAGAAACGCCCAGCAAAGCGAAGCGAAGCATGGCTGTGTCCCGACGGCTGGCACACTTTGCAGCTCTGCAACACGTATCTCAACATCTGCCTGGCCACAACCCTGGAGAAGATGCTGAGCCATAACTGAACAGGCATTTGCACGCAAACCCAGGTGATGCAGAGTCCTGTCCAGTCACTTCAAATGCCATCATTTCCAAGATGCTGTGATGTTATCGGTAGTAAATGTTGCCTTTAAAATGGCATCGTCTGCACGTGACATTTTCAAACACAATATTAAGAATAACTGGGCTCCCATCAACAGAGCCGTGTGGCTCACACCTGGACAAAGGTCTGTGACTCACATCAAGGGGCAAGTCCCATGTTTAGCCGAGAGCACGACTGTGCACTCGAGGCGCAAGTGTCACGTCCTCCTGCATATCCCCGCTCCAGTGCCAGCGGATGCCGCCAGAGCCCAACCCAATCTTCGATTCCCCGTCACTGTCTGATGCAGATAACAGGGCCTGCACGGAAACTTTAACGCATCCTGTCAGACAAAATGTTTCGAGATGTTTAATCTATAAACATGCAGCCTTGCACACCGGAGTTATTTCCTTTTTTTCTAAACAGCCTTGAGTATGTCTCTAAACCGAAAATGGCTTGTTTTCATGCATAACTGCTGGAGGCAGAGAGGCAGGAGAGCATCTCTGAGGCAGCAGAGCACAGCCACCGTGTGACCAGGGACAGCCCAGGGAAACACACGTGAGAACTGCACCTTCACTGGATTTAAGTGAGCATTAGCAGGTGACAGTGGGTATTCCCAACGCCCCTGGCTGCAGAAGCAGTGCGTCCTCAGGAGAAGGTCCTTCCACCAACAACTGCCTGGAGCAGGCGCGAGGCTCTCCACCTGGGAAGCTTCCTGACTGCAGTGACCATCACTGGCTCTCACCTTCCCGTCAGCCCGAAGGAAGCAGCAGAAAATGAGGTTGAAAGGTGAAGGGAGGCGCGTACGCCATAACACCCGAAATGCAAAGGCGCTCCACAGCCTCTGTGGGGAATCCTGCCTGCGTTTTGGGCACAGTACTGCGACCAAAACTTCTGCCTCAAAACCCGGTCCCCAGCCAGTGAGCTCGGAGAGCAGCTTAAATAAATCATCTCAGAGGAGACGAAACACTTGATTTCCCTAGGCAGAGATGGTATCTATGAGAAGAGGTGGCATAAGCCTGTTGCAAGGTTACTTAAGAGGGAACTCGCCTGATTATGAGACACGAAGGGGATGAAAAGCAAAACAGGAGTAATGCAAGTGGGCTCCAGCCCTGACAAGAAGCCCCGAGGTCACCAGCGCCGCCCATCGTCACATCGTCCTGGTGACTGCACAGTCACCTGGAGCCTACAAGGACGAGGCCTTGGTGCACTGAGAGCCCTACTTACTTCCCAAGGAAACAGTCTGCCCCGACTAATATTTTTTAAGTTAGTTTAGCCCACACCATAAGCGTCTGTTCTCAAATCCACCTCCTCTGCTGACAAAAAGAAAATTACTATAAAGAAAGTCACAAATAATGAGATACCCTTGCTCAATACGTGCTCTGTGAGACACTGCCCATGGCAGGGAGGTTGGATCAGATGATCTCTCTAAGGTCCCTTCCAAGCTGGGCCATTCTACGATTCCCTGGCACTGCCATCACGCTGACAGCCCCCTGACAAGCATCCCGGCTGTTGCTGCCCTTGGCAGGGTCCCGCGGGCTCGATGTGCTGACAGCGCTCACAGCCCGCTGTCACAGGAAGACATTTAGTTCTCCCTGTTTTACAGTGACACCTACTAAACGCTTGGGAAGAGGCGATGTGGATCCTCTGCCGCTTTTCGCAACAGCCAGATCCAAAGTGCAAATCTTCAGCGGTAACCAAACATCTCGGCCTACGTCAGGGCTGGCCCCTCCAGCCAGGGCCACCCCTCATCTGCCCATGGGTGCCAGGGCTGGGCAGGGGACCCCCGGGTGCCAGAGCACAGCATGGCTCCCGCTGGCATCACCAACCCCTCCCCAGGCTCAGCCTGGGGCAGGACACCGACCTCTCTCCACTGCCCTTCACATGCAGATTAACGCTCCTTTTGTTTGTGCAGGACACGGATCTTAACGCCCGCATAGAATCATAGAATGGCCTAGGCTGGA
>NW_009724929.1:0-247 GCF_000703405.1 Apaloderma vittatum
CCGCTGGGCAGCCACCACGCCCTTCCCAGCAGGCCCCGCGCCCTGTTGTTGTCGTGGCAACCATATGTCACCTCACTCCCCCTTCCCCCAGCACAGCCTGCTGGGGCCCAGGTGGGTGCCGATGCATCACTGCCTTTGATGGGTCTGTCAATAACACTTAGCAAGGGGAGGGGTGCCCTCCCCTGCACGTTGGGGCAATTTAATCGCTTGATGCACCGTTAGCCGCCGCATACATGCGGGGCTAAGC
>NW_009724929.1:260-6879 GCF_000703405.1 Apaloderma vittatum
TGGGACTGGACAGGGCGGCCGGCGCCATGTGCCATTAACCTGGGCGCTGCTGCGGGTGGAGTAAGCCGGAGCTCCACGGGTTAGGAAGCTGTAATATGTTACTCATGAATGGCTGTGCAGTTTTTTATTAATCCCTCTGGGCCCTGGGGCGGTGTTTTCTTGCGGCCTCTGCTGCCGGGCCCCATAACGTGGAGCTGTCCCGCCTGGGGCACATGGAGGTGTGAGGGGAGGGGAAGGTCACTTCTGCTTTGGCATCCACCTAATGCTTTTTTCCCACATAACTGTCTCTGCCACGAGACTATGAGCAGTATGAGCGAGACGCCTTTCTCAAAGCATCCACCCACGTTTGGGTGTCAATTGTGGAGAGGCCTCTGGTTACTTCCTTGCTGCCCTCATCCCTGGGGCCAAGGAGGACTCCCAGACTTCCAACTTGGACATGCATCCCAGGCTGGGACGAGTAGAAGAGCCTCCAGCAGAGAAGCGAGTGCAACGGGCAGGACTGCATCCTGAGCGGGAAGAAGGACGCGGTCCCTTGAGGCCATTCCTGCAGTGCTCCTGCTGTCCTCTGCTGCAGCTTTTCCCAGGAGGGCAGAGATCTCTGCCTCACATCCACAGGGCTGCCAATGGCTCAGCTGAGCCCAATCCATTTATCTTCTGTTACTGTTTATTAAATCTGACCTGCAGTGGGGAAAAAAATAGCATTTTTAGGATTGCAGGATATTAAGAAGCCTCTTTAGAGATGAAAGAAATGCTGGATACTCTTACTCCAGGGAAAGATTGTGTTCCACCAGTTCCATTGTCATTTAACGTAGAACATAAAGGTTAATGCTGAATAAAATAATACCCATGTTGATTATTTTAATAGTCCAAAAGTATAACTTTTTCCCTGGACTGCAGTTATCTAACCCATGTGCTGTACATGGACTGGTAGTATTTTGTACTTTTCCATGGCACTGATATGACAGTTCCATTAAGTTCAGCATGGAGAAGCTATTGTATGTATCTCTCATAGAATTGTTCCATACTCTATGGAAAATGGAAAATGTATGGATTCACAGACATGCTAATTCCCAAGATTTGTACATTTTTAAAGATTATTTAAAAAGTCCATCTTATTATTATCTGAGTTATAGGAAACATCAAAATAAATTAGGAATCCTTTTGCAAAGAAATTCCCTATTCAACATATTGAGACAGGATGATGTTATGAGTGTTCAGACAAAGGTAACACAGTGCCTCTATTTAATTGCCCTGACACCTTGCTCAGTTCCTCCAGCTATATTCTGAGAGCTAAAAAAACCCCCTCTCATTGTTATTAATTGTATTCCTTTTTAAATGTAATGTCATATCGCTGCAGGCTGAGCTAATGAAACATACCCATATTGCCAAAATAGGCATATTTCTTTTTGTACAACACATTCTATCAAAACTGTCTGCTAAAGACATTGTGTTAAAGACCTTTCATAGAGCAATATAAAGAATATCTCAGTTACTCCAACATTTCTATTACATGATTATTAAAATGCCCAGGAGGACTAAACAATATAGTGTGGATCCAGTTATCATATAAGACTTTAGAAATATTGTTAATTCCTGCCACTGATTTATGTTAATACTAATGCTAGATTACATGCTATGGCTACTAAACAGCCACTGCATACCAATTCACACAAAGACAGTCTCCCTCCTCTGTGGGAGCTGCACTCTTCTGTTATAATGAGAATCTGAATTATTTATTTCTCTTTATCCTACAGTAGTTCACTTGACCACAATCACTTTTTCCCCCATTTCTGCTGCACATCAATGCATGTAAACATGACACAGTAACAACTACTATCTTTACCTATTTCAGCCACTTTAAATCACGTGAGATCATTCAGAGGATGGAAGCAAAAGAATTGCACAGCTCTGAGCAGGAGAGGGGGATGAGGTTGCCTAAATGCTGAAATTATACCTTTGCCACAAGTTGTCTTCAGTATATTCAAATACAGGTCCAACGTATATCACAAACTGAGCAACACCGACTTCCTTGCTGATGGTTTCTGCTGATGGCAGCTTGTCTCAGGTGCCCACTGCTTTTCGCAGTTCTTGCTGGGTGTGAACAGCTCCTCCGCAGCACGTGCACAGACTCTGCTACCTCTGAGTGGGACTCCACACAAAACCAGCCATGTGGGTGGCTTCAGCTACTGGTGCATTTTGGAAGTTCATGTAAGAAAGCAGCATTCAGTTCTACCTTATTTCTAATCAGAAGCAGGGATGTGGCCAAAGCTTTTCTACGTGAGAGGTCATCCATGACGTTATAGAGCAGTCCATGGCAAGTGTGCTGAAGTGTTTTTAACCTGCCTTTAATACCTGCTCTGCAGTCATTAGTGCTGAGTTTATGCATTATTTGTCAGAATGCATTTTTCTCCCTTTGTACACGACAAATATATATTTTAGTTGAATTCCCCACATGATATTTCTATGCTGCAGCCCCGCTGCCTGCTGCCTCACTCTGCACTTTGACTGGTCTTGGCTCATCAGGAGGGTAGGAATCCAGCCTTGCTGAATGAGTTCTGAGGATCCTTCAGGAGATCTCCTTGGGGAAGGTTGGTTCTCCCATTTTCAACATAAAGAAGCCCACACTACATCTAGGATGCAATTTCAGCAGTAGGATACCAGTGTATTTCACTGCCACTTCCATGACTTTTGCAAGCAGCAGTGAAAAGTAGGATGTTCTTGGTCGTGGCAGTCATCCTACAAGTGTTGATGAGGAGGCATGCAGGTTCTTGCTGCGTACTGCTCAGTGACCTAGGCTCCAGGCAGAGTTAGAACATGCAACTGCACATGTTGTTTGCCATAAAAGTTGCAGACTGACATTTCATCTGGTGGCAGGACACATAAGGATGTGATCCGGGCTGCTAAGGATCCATAATGGCACGAGCATGCTGTAAATGAGGGATGGATCAGCTACAGAAAGAAGTAAGGTCTGAGCCACATCTCAACTGGTGAGGAAGATGACTATCAGGATTCTCATAGAGTGCTGAGGAAGGGGTTGTAGAAGTTATTTGGAAGCTGACAACCCAAATTGCATTTTCTAGGCAATTTGAAGTGGCAATGACGAAAAACAGACAGACTGCTCACAAGGTGGCATTTGGAAGACTCTTGTGCTGTGCTACCTGTAGGTATTGGATACACAAAGCTTGAACTCTGTCAGGGCCATTAGAGGACCTATATCACTATTTTCTGTATTCTTGACCTCTCAGTTGCAAGGCATATTTTTCTGCTGTGTTTTAGCTGTTGTTGTTCACTGCCGTTGTTTCACTGCCATCGCCACCAGCTAACAGGACATAGTGCAACAGATTTTTCCACAGGCCTTGCTTGTCCAGGGCTCTGCAGGTATCTGTTTGTTCTGGCAGCTAAAGCTGTTAAGATCAACCGAACCATCACGCTCTCCACTATCCATCTTATCTTAGTCACCATTCACTGCCAATTTCAGCCACCATCTAGAACAAGTTTTCACCAAAAAAGAACTGTGGAGAGGAAATAGAAGGGTGGTTTGTTTGTTTTTCTCCAATCTCCCCCATCTTCCATTTTTTTAAGAGCAAGATGATGGATTTTATCAAGCTTGAGACAACATTTGTTACAGTAACTGCAAGACCAAAGGGCATAGATGGGAGAAGTTTGGAGGAGGAGGCTGAAGTGGAGTCACACACAGTGAAATCACATCCATTTACCCATCAAAGCCAAATGAGTCAAATTTTTATGGCTGTTCTGTCGATCTGTTGTGTGCAGAGGCACTGACTAGAGCTGGAGATGCTGTGGTGCTGTATGCTCTTCTTGTTGCTTTGAAAGCCATAAATCCTTGTTGTAGGCAAGTCCTGATCCTAGTGTCTACTATTTTCAGCTTGTCTGTGTCCTTGCTGTCTCCTCCTCACGTGCATCTGCAAGGAACAGCCATCACTACATTATTACCCTAGAAAGGCAATGGGAGAAGAAATGCTTAAAAGAGAAAAGTGTGGGGCTTTGTTATGAGTGATGACAGGTGAAAAAAAAGAAAGGGAAGGTAGGTTAAGGCAAGGCAGGAATCCATTTAAAAGGACTGTTTAGGCAGAATTGTTTGTGAGTAAGTGTGACTGAAACCACAGAGGTGGGTATATGTGTGTACCTAAAAGCCAGGGTCATTGCAAGGACTTGAATCTCAACAGGAACTTATGTGGTGAGCTCTGAAATATTTCCTTCCTTCACTGGAAGCAAGAGATGTGCACTGGGCCTCTGCTGCTGAGTGACAGAACACCTCCAAGTCCAGCTGCGGAATCTGAAGCTGGAGACATTTTTGGACTCTCGTGCTCCTCTGCACTAGCTCTATTTCCACGTCTTCTTGTGTTTGGTTTGATCTGCACGCATTTGCTTGGCAAGCTGGTGGTGTCTGCTGGCTGATGACAAGCAGACTCCTGAGGCTGGATGGGAGCCGGACATCTCTGACAGGGGTGGGGAAATGAGCAAGGAGGGAGGAGTAGGAGTGGCCCAGAAACAGTGCAGGTGCCCCAGGGCCTGTTTGCACATGGGGACCTCAGAAGTGATGCTGACCATGTACTCTAACCACCTCTGGTCTGAAGAGGTGATCATATTGAATGATGTGACACTGACCCATCACACCTGACCAACAAAATACCTCTTTTGCTCAACCAAGGAAGCCTAGCCCTACACTATTCAGTGATGTTATTGATATGGCACCTCAGAGGTGGACATTCTGAATTCCAGTTAGTTGTAATAATTAGTCAAGTTCAGTAAAATACCCTAAAGATTGTATTTTAATTCAGAAAAACAGAAGGTCAGATTTTATGTGGAATAAATTAGCCTAACTCCAAACTCTTCAGTATTGCTGTATTAATTTCTATTATCTGACATACTGGTTTTGGTTACAGTGGTTACCATGGCAAACCATTTTTTTTTAGGGGAGTAGAAGTCTAGAGACAGACTTTAACCTTCATTATGGCAGTCTAAACCTAGAGTAATTCTGCTGAGTTTGAAGGATTTACAGTATAAGAAATGAGGTCAGAATCGAGTCATAAAGCAAGATGCCATTTAGCATCTATAAGAGTTGATAAGGGCTTACCTTGTAATATTTAAAACCACTGGTATTTTAGTCAGACAGGGAAATGCACTCTCAGAGTCCAATTTAACAAAGTCTAATTTCAAAAACTGAAGCCCAGTTCTCCTAATCTGAGTGACTTTAGATACATATGGGAATATCAAAACACGATTGCCCTGAAACTCAATCTTCTTCTTTTTAATTAAAGAAAGAATCCTATCTTAGCCACTTGAGAATCTGTAAGATACTCTAAGTGTTTGACACTCAGAAGAACTTTTAACAGATAAATTATGAGGACAAGAGACAAAAGCTACCATCGATAGTAAAAGCAAATTTAAAATAAAACTAAAGATGCTCTAATAACACAGGTAAAAAGAGCTAATCAATCCTGATCTGCAAATCCTTCCTTCAAGCCAAAAATAAACCTATTTCAAGAATTAATTTAAGTTACAAAAAGTCGTGACTAGATCTTCAACTGATGTACAACAGCAAAGCTCCACTGATTTCAATGGGGCTCTGCTAACATAGATTAGATGAAAATCTGACCCTCAATTGCTTTGAATTTTTTCCCCTAATAAACAATTGAAATATAATTTCTAAGTTAACATAGAATCATAGAATACATTGGGCTGGAAGGGATCTTTAAAGGTCATCTAGTCCAACACCCTTGCCATGGGCAGGGACACCTCCCACTAGCCCCATCCAACCTGGCCTTGAACACTTCCAGGGAGGGGGCATCCACAGCTTCTCTGGTGTCTCACCACATGCACATTGAAGAATTTCTTCCCTATATTTAATCTAAACCTACCTTCTTTCATTTTGAAACCATTACCCTTGCCCTACCACTACACTCCCTGAGAAAGAGTCCCTCCCCATCTTTCCTGTAGGCCCCCTTAAAGTACTGGAAGGCTGCCCGGAGCCTGCAGTCTCCCTGGAGCCTACTCTTCTTCAGGCTGAACGATTCCAGTTCCTTCAGCCTTTCTCCATAGGAGAGATGTTTCAACCCCCTAATCATCTTTGTGGCCCTCCTCTGGACCTGCTCCACCAGGTCCATGTATTTCTTATACTGAGGGCCCCAGAGCTGGACACAACACTGTAAGTGAGGTCTCATGAGAGAACAGAGGGGCAGAATAATCTCCTTCAACCTGCTTCTTTTGATACAGCCCAGGATGCAACTGGTTTTCTGGGCCGTGAGTGCACATTGCTGGCTCATGTCCAGTTTTTTGTCCACCAAACATCTGTCTTAAATGCTTGCTGTTCCTCAATTGTAACCTGATGTTTCTTTCGTAACACAGAATCACAGAATCACAGAATGTTGGGGACTAGAAGGGACTTGAAAGATCATCTAGTCCAATCGCCCTGCCGGAGCAGGAACACCTAGACGATGTTACACAGGAAGGCATCCAGGTGGGTTTTGAAAGTCTCCAGAGAAGGAGACTCCACCACCTCCCTGGGCAGCCTGTTCCAGTGTTCTGTTACCCTTACTGAGAAGAAGTTTCTTCTCAAATTTAGGTGGAACCTCTTGTGTTCCAGTTTAAACCCATT
>NW_009724929.1:7036-50812 GCF_000703405.1 Apaloderma vittatum
CCACTCCCTTAATCATCTTGGTTGCTCTACGCTGAACAGCAGTTCCTTATCCTTCTTAAATGGAGGGGCCCAGAACTGGACACAATATTCCAGATATGGTCTCACCAGTGCAGAGTAGAGAGGAAGGAGAACCTCTCGTGACCTACTAACCACCCCCCTTCTAATACACCCCAGGATGCCATTGGCCTTCCTGGCCACAAGGGCACAGTGCTGGCTCATAGTCATCCTGCTGCCCACCAGGATCCCTAGGTCCCTTTCCCCTCCACTGCTCTCTAATAAGTCATTCCCCAACCTATACTGGAACCTGGGGTTGTTCCTACCCAGATGCAAGACCCTACACTTTCCCTTGTTATATTTCATTAAATTTTTCCCCGCCCAACTCCCTAGCCTGTCCAGGTCTCGCTGGATGGCAGCACAGCCTTCTAGTGTGTCAGCCACTCCTCCCAGCTTGGTGTCATCAGCAAACTTGCTGATAGTACACTCAATTCCCTCATCTAAGTCATTGATGAATATATTGAATAATACTGGTCCCAGCACCGACCCCTGAGGGACTCCACTAGATACAGGCCTCCAACTGGACTCTGCCCCATTGACCACAACTCTCTGGCTTCTTTCCTTCAGCCAGCTCATGATCCACCTCACTACCCGATTATCCAGTCCACACTTCCTCAGTTTAGCTGCAAGGATGCTGTGGGAGACTGTGTCAAATGCTTTACTGAAGTCAAGGTAGATCACATCCACCGCTCTGCCATCATCCATCCACTTTGTTATCTCTTCATAAAAGGCTATCAGGTTGGTCAAGCATGACTTCCCCTTGGTGAAGCCATGCTGACTGTCCCTAATGACCCTCTTATCCTTGATATGCCTTGAGATGGCACTAAGGATAAGGTGTTCCATTACTTTCCCAGGGATGGAGGTGAGGGTGACCGGTCTATAGTAACAGATCTCACAGTTTCTCTGTTTCAATAATTTTAGGAGTAAGACAAACTTTCAAGAATTTACTTTTTAAAATCAAGTTATGCAACCTTGATAAAGTACGTGTCTTATACTACACACAGCACCATCTTCTCCTGACTTTGAGGAAGCAACTGGGCAATGCTAAAGGATTAATCTCCTTCTCTGATTGTCAATCATTCTAACACACATACGAGTGCATATGCCCTATATTGCTTGACAGGCTTGTGTCAGAAAGTTTTACTAGGCATATCCTCCTTTTCCATTTTTAAGGTGTACTCATACCCAAGAACATTATATTGGAAAAATAGAGGTGGAATACAACTGAGCTATATAGATCACAGTGATATTAAAACTCTTCCAGTCTCTGCAGGCAAAAGCTGAAAAAGCAATGCAAACTCCAGGCTGATGCTGTGAGTGCCTTGCAGAGGTTCGTGCTTCCATGGGGTCATAACTGGTGTGGACCGTGGTTCCTCCAGTGGCTCTTCACTGCTGGGGCTGGTGTCCTGGGCAGCGCTGGCACAGCTGCCTGCACGGACAAACAGTGAGCAATGTGAGAGAAGCAAGATTATTTTTTTCCCAACAGATCAGTTCCCTGAACTGCTGTGCTTCATGGCCGTGTAAACACTCGGCTAAGTAAAGCTTCGCAGTGACACAGAGCTGGGAATAAGTAGCTGAGGGGCTGGAGGGTCAAGAGCTACCTAAGGCCATCTAAATAACACCAAATTTGTCACCAAATACGAAGCCACACAATCTGCTCCACAATCTGCTCCACCATACCACACTAAACTTTCAAGAGCAGTTCTACCGCCTGAATTACAGACCAGAAGCAAACAGGAAGCACAGACAAATGGTGGAGCTCTGGTATCTTGTGCCAAACCAATTAAGCAGTCAGGCCCATCGGTAAAATTGTCTGGAAAGAAAACAGCTTTGTGCCCTTCCTGAATACAGCACAAAGAGAACTGGGCATACTGCGGGGCTGGAAGGAGATCCAAGCCAACCAGCAAACGGCAGCGTGCTGGCTACACTGATTTCTGTCCCCTCAGTCCCCTTGGGTTTACAGCTGTAGAGGTCCCTGAATCTCTTCCTGATAACTTTCTACTGAATGCTATGAAAATGAAACCCATGTAGGTTTTCTCTTGTTGATACTGAAGCTTTTAGGCATCCAGAAATACAATTCTATTTTCTGCTGTATTCTTTTCTGCTTGCAAGTGTGGTTTATGTTCACAGCAATGGTAGAAGAAGGATTGAATGTCCCTTATCTATTAACCATCAGGCTGATTTAGATATTCTCAAGTGTTTCCAAATAAAAAGCAGCAGCAAATATTTAATGCTACACAATAATTAGAAAAGTCTGGAATTGTGTCTCATTCTTAACCTTAATCACATCAACCTGTTCACATACATTAGTGTATCAAATGCCAAAAGCCTGCTGGGAACTCATCCTTTTGCCAGCTGGTATGTATTCTATTCAACCAGGACTCCTTTTTGTATGGGAACCCATGGAAGGCACTCACAGCAGTTTGAAAAAACCTTGGAACACAGCAAACACATCTGGAATTTTCTGAGAACAAGCGCACACATTGTGCCTTCATTTATTTTCCTACAAACAGAGGGATAGACAAGAGGACATAGCCTGTGGAAAGACAGTATCATCAGGGCATCATATTATATCACTGCAGAAAAAGCACATGCACTTCCAGTTTTCACTAGGGAGAGCAGCTAACTGTTACTCTGAATACATGGAGTGAGCCGCAGAGTTTGACAAATTTGTTACCAAATGTTCATCATCCCTTGAAGAAGTTACAGGCTTTGCCACACAGAGGTATCTTTTTTTTCTTTTTCCCCATAGAAAGAGCAGATCAGCAAGCAAATGGCCCAGAGTTATGCCCATGGATGTCCTCTGCAGCCCCTGAGGTGGGAAAGGGAAAGGGGGTATATTGTCACTGCCTGGCTCTATACAGATGCTCCAAGCCACGCGGTCACCCTGCTGCACGGCTTTCTGTCCTGCAGGTGAATCATTCTGTGACTAAAAGTGGAGTAAATTCTACATTAGAAGCTTTCTCATAGGACACAACATGGATGAAAGGCAAGTGGGATGCCTCAAAATATTGTCAGTGCATTTTAGTCTAAGGTTAAATTTAAACACAAGTACCTAAATTTGCTTATTCTCAACCTTCTGGTCTTGCCTCTTTTAGTCTTGCCTGCTGGTTTTGCTCTTGACCAATATGCCAGGAGCTATTTCCCTTCTATTGCTGCTTTTTCCCCAGCTAGGTTAAGTGAAGTCTCTCTTAGTGCTCAATTCTTCGCTAAATAAAACTCTATCTTTTTAATAATGAATCCTTCACACTGTCTCAGGGGAAATGCGCACAATTAAGAACAATATGAAATTTAATTAACACAGGATAATAATAAGGGTATGAATGTCACAGCAAACTCTGAGTGAATGCAGACCCCCACGGTAAATGGTTTGGGAACTGGAGTGAAAGCCAGCTGCTATCGCTCAGGTCCCAGACATGCAAGTGGCATTTCAACACCTGACCTCAAGTATCAAGGTATTGGGAGGGAAGGAAAGAGGAGTGCCGAGCAATTAGGACCCAAAGGTTACAGATCTTTACAGGATAATGCTAAAACAGAGAGTTATACCCGTAGGTGGTGATGGAGGGAGCGGACTCCAGGCACTGAGTGCTCTGAATGCCCGCAGCCTGCCCAAGGCATCACCTGTGGAAGCACCACAGGTCACACCCAAGGGACATTGCTCAAAGAGTGCACCTGTGATAATCACTACGATGGTCACAGGAATGTCCTTTAAACTGGAAAATTCACTTCTGGTCACATTATGGTGTTGTCTGTCTTGCCAGTCTATCCTATGCATGTCTATGTGAAGACCGTACCCTGCAGTCCTGAAGCACACTCAGACATTGTTTGGGAACCCCAAAGAGTACATTAAGTGGCATCACAAATACAATTTGTTTTATCAAAACAAAGTAAAAAAGTAGTGAAGCACAGAAAGGAAAGAAACGACTGACTGCTTCACATGTTTCCATTAGGGGAAAACACTCACTTGCTCAGATTTAGATGAATCTTGGTTGCAAAATCCAAGTGCAAAGGTAGATGTCTGAAGTGTGGTTAAAGTATTTCCATCCCCTTGCTTCTCCTGCCTTTTCCCCTCTCCCCAAGGAGCCAACACAGCTCTGGCAGTTCACACTGGCTGAGAAATGGGCTTCTATTCCTTAGACTGCAGTCATGTGCGTGCGTCTTCTCATTTAAGCTCTTCCATTCTGTTTCTCTCAGAGTCTGAGAAATCTGCTTTTGGGGAGGAAAAAAAAAAAAGAAGTGGGGAAGCTCATTAGCAATTTGTTTAGAATTTGAATGTCAGCGTAGTCACTTATGTCTAAGTGACTGAAAAATGTATGCGAGTCCGCTGACTTTCGGCAAGAGATCCAGTGTTCTAACATCAGAATGAACAATATAATTACTGTGTGTATGAAGACATATTGGTCTCCGTATAATGAGATATTCAAATCTGCTCTACTTGAATCAGATCACAGAGATATATTAAACACACATGGCGAAAGAATTCAGTGTAAGGGTAACCATGTGTTCTGCCAAGTCTTTCTATGCATGAATGGGCTGCCAGGGCACCATAGGCTGCAGACAAAGTACAGGAGAGCTGTGTTCAGAGGTAGGGAAATGAGGTTGCGAAGGTATTTCCTCCTCATTCCCTCGAACATGAGAGTGTCTCCCATTTCTCTTCCTCTTTTGCAGGCTAGTGCACCTCAAAAGCAATTCTACCAGAATTTACTGTAGCATTACTGTATCATGGTTTCTCGGTACGGTTTATTACTGTGTATTTATAGCACCCAAGAGTGAGCTGGCTGCCTGAGAAGGGTAGCGATCGCGAAGGCTATTCTCAGTTTCAGTTGCAGGATTGTTTTCACAAGTTCGCAACATTCTGGAAAACATGCCTTCTTTTCCAGTGTCGCTGCAGCTATTTTCAAGTGGAGGTGCTTGAACTTGCTGGCTAGCAGGAGCGTGTGTGGTGTGTCTGATAGGTGCTGAGGATTGATTGACATGTCAGAAAGCCGAGGCTTGGGCCCCTCGCTGTGCTTGAGATCATGTAGTACTGTGTACGATCAGGAGCAACCATTGTCAAAGCATAAGATGTCAATTTTTCGGCAGTGTTATTTCAACATCCAGATACTACGAAAAACATGGTACGATGAAAACAGTAGCTGTTTTGCTTACTCGTAGAATTGTCTAAGCGTGGATACCATAGCAGATTGAGTTACATCCAGCTGCCAAAACAGACACGGGGAATGTTTCTGTGGGTCATGGAAAAGTCTGAGCACCAATGCATGCCTTTCCTTGGGTGGCTGAAGACCATGATTTCAGTCTTTACTACTCACAAGTGAATGGGTGGGTGCTGACTGATTTGAAAGGGAATTTCATCTTGCTTTTTGTTCCCAGGGCATGTGTGACATATATGACATATTAAACATGCTTTTCTCCAAGTACTGCCACTCATATGCCTGTTGGGTCCCCGGACGTTTGCAGAGGATGCTTCTCTTTTCCATGTGTCATTGGAGCCAGAATTTCAGAATGGCAGGAGCAAGCTGCAGAAGTCGTCCAGTCCTTGCTCCTTTCTTGGCAGCCACCGTGGCTGCGTTCTGCAGAGAGCTTACCAAGACGAGGATGGCAATTCACAGGGAAGATAGGTTCTGGGGAGAAAACACCACTTCATGTGGCTGCCAGTGATATAAACCTGGGAAGAGATTTATCAGGAGAAGCCTGGCCATTTTTAGGAAGTGAGAACTCACTATTTCGAAGCAGAAAAAGAGAGTGAGACCTATCTATCTCTTCAGGGAACCACAGCTGTCAGAAGGAAAGGTGTCAGATAGATGTGGTTACTAAACTCAATTTCTTAGAGGCTTCAGTGGTAACTAGGGAAGGGGAGAAGGGGCGGAAAAGATTTAATGGGAATTGCGTACGCACAACATCTCTTAGAATAAAATCCAGGCTCTGTATTTTATTTCACTTAGAGATGGAATGCGGAGTTAATTTTTGCAGAATCAGTGAGGTAAAGCTAGACTTTTAGAAAAACCATGGATGGTTCCTCTCCCCTATTGTTTCATAAAACTCTCTCAAGTCTATGTGAGGTTTCAAATACTAAGCTAGGATTCAGATGCCAAGCTCATTTTTTAATTCATATTTATATTAACAGCTTAAAATCATAGAGCTAGACTGCTGAATTTTTTTTTTTTAACAGCAGTATTCTAATATTATCATCAGATATAAACCTATATTGCAACTTCAGCGGAAAGAATATCCACACTGTCTTTTAGCTTGGAAAAAGACATATTCTGGCTTTTTAGAAGCAAATGTAGTACAATATAGTTAGTGCAATGGTAGATTTCTTCCTTCCAGGGCATAAGGTTGCCTTTTGTTTCACCAAATCTGGCTTTGATGGGTGTGGAAAATCAAAAAGAGACGAATAAGCAGATAGTTAAGCTGGATAGTATATTGACTTCATCAGACAATGTTCGGCTGGCTAAAACCTTCCCTTCATCATTATGAGAGTCAGTTCATATCCTTACCCTGTGGAAATGGTTAGCTTTTAATTCATTCAATAGATGCTATCAAAAACGAGGGAGGTATTTTTTACAACCCCAAACTCAAAATAATACTTCTAAACAATACATAATTCATATCTCTTCAGAATTCTGAATGTGGTCAGAAATAAATAGCAGCACAGGCATTTAAGAGCTATTCTCATTGAAAAATGTAATTAATTGGTGTTATCCACAAAATATTTCTTTGAGGGGGGAGCAGCATTGCTTTAATTACAAGTAATTGTTCTCAAAATCACGCAGCTCATAAGTTTTGCAGGCTAGACAGTGATTATGCATCAATACACTAATCTATCACCTTCATTATTTTAGTCATCTGGGTGTGATCATCAAACTTTGGAGTGTAACCCAGACAAGAAACCAGACATATCTCATGCTTCTATTCTTTCCAAATCGGTTTGTTTTAAAAGAAAAAAAATTGCACTGGTGATGCAAATTTCAATGCTTTTGTTTCAAATGAAGGCTGTAAATCAAATTACACTTTTGTAATTTTTTTCAAATTACCCTTTGTATATTATCAGATGATGACAAGGGAAAGGATGTTCTTGTGACTGCACGATGGTCTGAGGGGCTCAGGACACCCCAATATTTCTGAATTCTGCTCTAAAATGTCTTTGTGGACAGGAGATTTCACTTTTTGTGGTTTGCTCAGACTGCCTGGTGGGGGGACCAGGAAAAAGCTGCTGGAGACCAAGCAGGCTGAGCAGCTCACTGCTGTCTTCATTTTAGACGCTGCAGTGGTGTGACATAGCGGTGTGACACTCACACCGGCCGTCTTTAGGTACTCTGCCATTATAGAAAGATGACCAATCCTCCTCTCAACTCGAGAATGCAGAGAGCCTTAAACTGTTCATGTTTGTGCAGCTTAATACTTGATCTATCGAAGTGAAAGTAGCTACCTAACCACAATTTATTGTCATCATTGTTATTATTATCATTATTGCTTGATGAATGCAGAGCTGAGCTTGTTATTATTTGAGGCACTGCTCATCCCAGTCTTTAGTCATCTGTACCCAAAATACTACATAAGCACCCATGTAAATCAAAGTTAAGCAGAGGATTAAGTGCTGTCCTGCATAAAGATGACTTAAGTACATGTTTCCTGAATCAGGGCATAAGCTGTTATTTTACTACGGTCTCTGCAGTACTGCTTTTTCTACCTCATTAGAATGAGAGGATGCTTGCATAAATTCCTCATATTGACACACAAGACTATGCCTGTCTCCCTGAGAATTTGGAGATTTCTTTACTTTTCCCCCAAATTAATAAGTGCTGTCACCTGCATCGCTAAACACCAATTTGCTGCTTACCACTAACAAGACCTCCACGTAATGTAGCTAACAGTAGTATTTCAAAAATAGAGCTCTCCTGTTCCCAGGATGTCTGACAAGAATACATTAGAGGCACCTGTTCCTGGCACCAATATTTTGTTTTCTCTTCTTTTAAGTGGGAAAGAAGAAATCCAAATCACTGAAATTTTCCTTGAAAGCAAAGTAAATGTGAACACAGGAGTCTCTCTTCCCATCCTGCATCCTCTCTTTCAATCCTCTTCAGCTATAGGGAAATTTTCAAAAGTAAGTAAACATTAGAAACATATCCATTTGAGGAAAAAAAAAACTGCTAAAATTATCTCTTTCTTAATAATTTTCATTTAAAAATCATCAGGTAGCAGGAATTTTTTTTAATTACATTTGAAACTATGAGATTGGCTTCATGTTCAACAAGACGAAGACTGTGATATAGTGCAAATCTCAGCAATTAAAACAAGTACATCATCCCCAATATCTGTGTGAGTCAAGACCAGTAATAATGGTACAATGGAACTCAGGACTGGCAAAATCCAGATGTTCCCCATCTCAAAGGATTGAAAGCGATGCAGTATGTTTCTGTATCTTTAATTTTAATTGCAAGAGTAATTGTGTAAACTGTGGGATGGGATCTTTCAGTCCTTTTCAGACATTTGTCCTGTATACCCTGACATCTGTTGTATATTCCTTGGATCTCTTCAACATCAGTAGAGGGAAACAGGAGTTTCATCTGGCCATGTGTAGATTTCAGCCCTAGGAGATGCTGAATAGGTACCTCCTAGAGAAATGCCTGTTTCTCTGCATAGACTTCAAAACGAGCCTTAAGTGATATAAACATGTCTGTATTTCGTTAGATGACTCCCAGGATGCTGGGTGCATCAGATGCATCCTCAGACTTCACATGTCCACTCAGCTTCTTTTACTAGGCCCTACCTTTGTCCACTGGCATTAGTTTTATTTGGATGTCGTCTACCAGAAAACAAATGATTTGAGCTTTTATCCCTGTGACAATGATAGTGCAAGGTGACAAAGTACTTTCATGCCACAAATGTGTCTCCCGTTTAGCGTGATTTGTGAATTCTTTTCAGTTTTCTCTAGCACTTGAGCAGCAGATCTGAATAATCTTAGATATAGATTTAATGCTAGAACAGACTCAGTGCAGTTCCCATTAAAAATATCTAAAAAACGTCCATTAACCAACAAAGAAACTTAGTTGAGTCTCTTAAGTGTGCTATCACGAAGCCAGACAAGTCAGTGCTGTAAATCAGTAATACTAAATTCAATGAAATCTATTGACAGTAGTTGAGAATACAATGTAAAATTGTTTCCTTTCTTATTCACCTGAGAAATTAAACATTCTGTAGGAAAGAATACCCAAACAGCACATTTGTGGGGTTCTTTCCCTGTAGTTTTTCGGCGTTGCTGTCATGTGAAGAAACAGATAATATTGCCTCATTCTCCTTACGGTTTATATGGGATTTCAAGTAGGACCTCTTGTCTTGTTCAATGCGCAATCTCAGCCCAACCCTATGTTCAAATAACGATGGACTACTTATAAAAAAAAGTGGTAAAATACACCAAATAATCAAATCTTCCAAAAAGATTGTTTAACACTTGCTGCAATTGCTTGCCCAGGTTTGATTCTACTTCTTTACACATGTCTCTGCTCAGCTTTTTAGTAGGATTTACTTACAACTTCACAGAAGTAGCTCAGATAAATCTTCATAAAGTAAATGTGTAACAGAGTGACTTTAGTCTGAAGTTTCCTTCTTGCCTGTTTTCTTGAGTAAGAATCTAAATGATGTTTTAAGAAGCTGCCCCTTTTTAATGAGGAGTTCTCTTTATAAATAATAAGGTTATATCCATTTTCTTTTACCAAGTTAGTCATCTTCTGACTATTTCATCTGCTTCTAGATCATGTAGTAATAAGGAATAAATGCACTTTATGGATCTGATTTTCCAAACACTTACCTCACTACACATCAGAAGTAACTCCCCTGTAGATGTTAAGTCTGATTTCTCTCATACTTCATTCTTGCCTGGCTTCCAAAAAATGGGGGCATGGGAAGGGGGGGTGGACCTGGGTTGGGCAGCTCTTCTGCCCCTCTCCTCACATTGCTTTAAGCCGTGGCTTGCAACAGCATTGCCATCCTCTGAGACCACATTGGTGGAAAATGGCACTGAGCGTAAGGACCTCCAAGCCTTGGAGAGTCCCATTTTTAACTTACGTACATGTTTTACACTTGCATGAAGTCACGTTGTGAAGAAAAACTGCACACTGAAATTGGCACTATTTTGGTGCAGAATCTTCCGTGTTAACAGTTGTTAAAGAAAGCAGGTTGAGTCTTCACGAAAAATGTTAGTTTGCTGGGGAAGAAAAAGCCGCAGTGAAGTGACACTTTGATTATAATTAAAAACTTTTCAGTTGATTTAACAGTTCACTTTAGGCATTTTTTAAGCTGTGGAAATAGCAGTGCTTTTAAGATAATGAACACTGTATGATTGCTAATGAAATCCACATATGCACACACATATATATATGCACACACACACATATATATATATGCAGTCTTTATGCTATTCATTTATCCATCTACATGCATATATACTCCTCTTAGGTTTACTTAAAAAGAAATCAAATGGGAGGGGAAGCATATTTTTCAAATGTGGCTCTAATTGTCTTTTGTGCATGTTCTATAGATCATTACTGACTGTTTACAAACCTTCCTTGGAATGGTTTTACAGCAATAGAGAGGGTAACATATCTTCATTGTTTATAAAATGACAGCTCCTAATGGACCATATTAGCTTTAACACAAACTATTAAATCCTTTTCATTAAATTATTCTGTGCTCTATTTCAGAATCTTGTTAGCTCTGGGAAGTAGGTGCAAACTCCTAAGGAAACATGAGCACACATTGAGACTATTATAGATAATGTTTATTAAATAAGCCTCTGAGGATGTTTTTCTTGGGTTGCTCTCAAGCATTTTGAAGGAGTCATGTTCCATGTTTGAGGTCCCATGTTTCTTCCTCTTAAACTATGAGCAGCTGTAGCACATGACCTACTTCTGTAGAACCCTGTAATGATTTCCTTCCTTCAGTGGCTTCAGGAGTCCCTCTTCTGCCCTGTGAAAAAAGGGACAAATATTTTAATCCAAGCAAAATGCTAAAGCAGGTTTTGTTGGTTTCAGGGAAGAAACTCAATACAGCTACATCACTGAGCGTAGGCCTCAAATTGGAACCATCTGGCCTGCAGAAGCACCATGAGATCTTTGGGGAAGGCATGGATATTTTTGCCTTGGGCTGTAACTCATACACCTGCAGAACGGGTAGACATGTTGGCAGACAAGCTGGACTTGTACAGCCGTACAAGCCTCCTCTCACAGCGCCGTGGCAGTGCCGGAGTTTGGAAATTACCCTGACATGTTAAATAAATGCAATCACTTGTACTGCATGCTCTCCAGATAGCAGACATTCAGCTGCACCCAGGGTGCAAGTTAATTCAAATAGGTCTGCACTCCAAGGCCTGTGTCTTTTTGCCCTTCTTGCACAGACAGTCCCTTTGAAGGCAAAATAAGGACAAGGGAAGGAAGATGGTAAGTGCAAAAACACACATTACATCTAAAGGCTGCCTCTTGCAGGAGGTAGCCTCATGTGATATTCATGTGAACTGGATTAGATTGAGAAGAGATTCTTGTTGGTAAATATTACAGCTCTTTGGGAACACAGAAAAGCAAAAGATTGCAGGTGTCAGTGCAATCTAAAATAATCCGTCCCCCTTGGTGGGAGGTTTGTAAAACCTCTCGGCTCGATGCAGAGAGCAAGAGAAGCCACAGGCAGACTCTGACAGTCACGACTTGAGAAACTGTCAGAAAGAGGTGGTGTCCAAGCCCAGAGAGAAAATGAAAATGCACATCGCAGAGGCAGAAGGACGTATATCCTTTGACTGGAACATTATTAAACAATTAGGATCACAGGTTTTCCCAGAGCTCTGCGCAGCACTCGGCTTTCTGCCTGCAGCCTGGTGGATGGCAGAGCGAAAGACCAGAACGTGACATTTGCACCTTCGTGATCTGTAGTTGCAAATGCTATCTTGCACCTGCAAATTTGTGCCCTGACCCTACGAGTGCTCTTCAGACAAAACTCCCAGCAGTCCCTGGGGGCTAAAAGGTTAAGGCCCGTATAGTTGGACATCAATACCATGTTATTCTCCTTTCAGCAATATAAGGCACACGGCATCCTAGGCAGAGTTTCTGAGGCTAGGTTAGAAAGTGTTACTGCTCACGCCATGCAGCAGATATGCCGGAGGGGAACAGGCTTCCTCCAGCCTTCTCCCTGCGCCTACAAATTGCACTGACTGTATTAGTCTTTCCATTGGGAAAGTTTACACCCTAAATCTCAATCTGTACTTTCCCATACTCCCAAAGAAGTTCAAAGAGAAGATTTTGGGCCAACTCTGCTTTTAGTGTACTCTATATTGCTAGCATCTGGAGTCATGCATGTGGGCTATCCCAGTCCTGAGCCAGGGAATAAAATAGACAGAATGTGCACAAGATTGCAGTCTAGTTGTGTGAGACGCAGTATACTGAGCGCTGCTGGCTCCTGTTGTCTTCTGTTTAGGAGGTGCTGAAGTGTTTTCAGAGCCAAATCCTCAAGGCGACTTTCTAATTGGTTCACTGAGAGCTAGACTGGCGTAGGGATAAAGGAAGACGATGCAGAGTGTGCAAAAAATTAGAAACAAAGTCTCTAACTCTCCTCTCCCGCACCCCTCTGTAACTGAGAAGCAGCTCTATAGAAGCCGACAGAACAGTGCCAGGGTAAAACAGATGATGGAGAGAGCAAAAGCAAAATATTTTTTTTCTGAAATCTACAGAGACATGATGGAGATTTTGTGGACAGCCAATTAAATATAACAGGAATAAAAGTGGAGCTATCTCAAAGCACAGTGCTCTGAAACGGCCTCCTTAGTTTGCAACTCAGTCTTGTCTGACTTTGGAAAGGAAATCTGACGTTAGGTACTGACACATAAGAGCGACAGGATATGGTATGTGTTGCCGAAGACAAGCTTGCTTCTGCAATCATATTTGATTTTTTATTGCTTTTCACCATACCTTGGTTCACCTCCCCTCACAGCAACTCCTCATCTCCGTCCACACAGCCAAGGTAGCTTTGCCTAATACACAGCTCCCAGAGTTTCCAGCACTGTTTCAGCAAAGACATGAGAGTTAATGAGGCTCAACACACTTCCTACCAAACTTTACGGGGAAAACCCCTTGAGTGAGAGCAGGAAATCCATCTTGTAAGAATTACAATGTGGTCTCAGTTCCTCAACTAGAAACCAAAGAGAATATTGATATTTTTCAAAATATCAAATACTAAATGTGGGGGTTCCCCAGCCAATTTTCCCTTCGGTCCAACTGGGTAATTTTTCATTTCAATGTTGTTTAGATTTCTGAAATAATTTATTATATACTTCAAGAATATTGAAAATTTCCTGAAGCCTGATTCTGCTACCTCTATTTATGCAGGCAGTGCACAGGCAATTTCACTGCTGCTAGGAAAAAAACATGCTATTTGCCATGAGGGAAGGTGGGCAGGATCAGACCTTTCCTTAGAGCCCTCTGAAAGATGAGGAAAAGCAAAAAAGGGCCCAGGTTTCAACAAGTACATTTTGACAAATGACTGAACCACCTTATGAGGAGGCTTACCACAGCCTTGCCGAATGCCCTTAACAAACTGAAATTCCTCCATCACGTTCTGGGAATAACAACAACAACAAAAGGAAAAACCTTTATGAGGGGGAAACAAATGCAGCTGTGAATCTGGGAAGCCAGGTGAAAGGATTTGCAAGCACATAAAGAGAAAAGCACTTTCCCTTAGCAGGATTTTTTCAGTCATCTGGCTCTTCCCACTCTCCTTGTCCCAGTCCCAGGGGTGATGGTCCTCACAGAACACCTTTCCAGACACACACCAAACCTGACACATGGCCTGCAGCTGAAAGCCAAATGTCTGCTTCCAGATGTGCCTGCTGGCCCCCGTGGAGCTGCTCCCCCATCCCACGGCCTGTGACCCCTGGATGGTAGCTAAACTTCCCTGTGGTACCCAGCAAATAAGTGACTGCCCAAATCCTGGTCCTCCTGTGGCTCTGCTCCTGCTCTGGATTCTAAAAAACACCAGAGAGATGTTCCCGGTCTACATCAGGTTTCAGAGTACCGACTGCCCCCTCCTCTCCCTGCCCAAACACGGGCGGTTTCTGTCCCTGGAAACCACGTTATGGGACAGGATAATGAAGATCCATTTCAGACACAGGTCCCACCCCTGCTCACGGCCAGGATCCGGCCAGAACACGCATTTGAATCCAGAAGCCAGTGGGTGCTCTGGGGCCTCATAATTTAGATGTTGTTCGAGTGCTGCTAGAGGAGTCATGCACATGTAGTTTGCAGAAACGGAGCTCTTTTTATGAGATACTTTTCCCTTTCCATCAGTAAAGGCAATAGAGAGCTCTTTCTCCTTCAGAGCTTCAGGCCGTCGAGCTCATTTTGAAATGTGCACAGTCTTTCAAGATTGACAGAGTTCCAGCTATTGATTTTCTTGACTTGTTCATAAGTTAATATTTACCATAAACACCTTGATGAGAAAAATAAAAAAAAAAAGAAAAGAAAAAAAGACATTTTCAAAATAGCAGAAGCTGGGGAGATAATGAATCGACACAACTTTAAAGAAGATATTTTAAAAAGCATTGAACCTTCCTTCCCTATTTATTAGTGGTAAAAAGAAAATATAAA
The DNA here is from genome assembly GCF_000703405.1 of Apaloderma vittatum. NCBI lineage: Eukaryota > Metazoa > Chordata > Aves > Trogoniformes > Trogonidae > Apaloderma > Apaloderma vittatum. The sequence goes on from NW_009724929.1 coordinate 21,715, forward strand.
AAAAATAACCAACTCAAAAAACGAGAAGGTTTATAAGCAGCTTTTATTGTTGAGTTCATTACTGAGATATTTTTGGGAGTGAAGACATTTTTCTCTTAATTCATGAGCCAGAAACAAGCTCTTTGGAGGCTGTAGTAAAAAGATATCCTTAGAAAAGACCGTGAAAAGATGATTTTGCTAGAAAATTCCAGCTGGTTCAGCCATATCCAGGTGCCTGAGAAGTTTGATTAGGGCTCAGCTAACTCTCGGCTGCCCTTGTCACAGCACAGCCAGGATCCAGCATCTCCCAGGATCCAGCATCCCACCAGCAGCGTCACAGCAAGTGGAGGATGTGATGGGCCTGGGGCACCTTGAGCAAGGACGGGGGGTCAGCTGTGACGAAGGGCTTCACGGCAGCTGCTTAACTGGTTGTTAATGTGAGGGGACCACCTTGCACCCCTCCAGACTGAGGAAACCGGGGTGCAGCTTGCAGCCCCAACGCAGGCTTTACTAGTCTGCTGGATGGGGGTCCCACGCTCCTTGGTCACCGCGCTGCCCTGGAAGTGGCTGTGAACGTAACACTCCCCCTTTCCCACTCCTCAGCCCCGTGCCGAGGAGAGAGCTGCCGACAAGTTCACCGACAGTGAGGGCAACGCATGAAAGAAAACACACAGCCGACAGAAAAACGAAACGCACATGGCAGGGAATAGTATTTCATTTGTGTGGTAGTGGCCCTGAGCAAGCAGTGTAAATAAAGCAGGTTACTGAGACATGAATATGCCACTGTTTATAAATACTAGCCCTTCTGCCTGGAGACGTGCGTGAGGAGAGCTGGACACTCGTGAGGTCACCCCACCACATTTTATGATTTACATAAATCATGTCAACACTGCTAGCAGGAGCAGCGGACGAATGGGGCCCCATGAAGTGAGCCATTCAGCCTCCTGTCACACGTCTTAAAACAGGTAGAAGCTGTTAACGGGCCCACCAAATCTCTTAAAATGCAGAGGGGATGAGGGATAATCCAGCTGGGGAAGCAAGGTGTGCACCCACCCCATGTGCTGTGGCCGACAGAGGCATTCACAGGCTCTGAGGAGTAAAAAGACGGGCAAAAAGCAGGCGCTGGCAAAGCCCAGGAGCTAAACTTGTTATTAATATTCACCTTCACAGAGGGTAGTGTGTCCCACTAAGCAACTGCTCTTATGAAGAAAATGCCTGAGCTGCCTCGTGAAGGTGAAGAAAATGCCCCATAGTTGCTGTGCGCAGGACCCTTGCTCCCCTTATTTACAAAGCACATGGAAAATTTGATTTTTTTGCCAGGGGAATCAATATTCCAGGACTAAACGGAAGCCCCTCAGTAGGCTTGCCTTGCATCCAAGTGCCTGTGGTTTGGGGGCCGCAGAGGAAGGCAGAGTGGGGACAAATGCTGCTTCCTACGAATTTCCTTTGGACACCCTCGGAGCTCCACGTCTGACTGGGATTACACGATACAAGGCCAAAGCTGTGGCCAAGGATAAAAGCAGCAGAGATGAACAGTTTTCCTTTTCCTTGCCACTTTGCAGCCATTTATTGTGACGTGGTTGTCCTAATTTCAGGGGACAGTTGCCCCTTTTGGTCCAATTCGCCCAGCTCCGGAGACAGATGATGCCATCAGGGTGGGTGCCTGAAACACTGAGGATCTGGCTTGCAGTCTTTAACTCTGCCCAAATTTCAGCTCTAATAACATGTAATTATGTAAAATAATTGTAAAAATTACAATTACACATGAATCGTGTATAATTATGCAAAAGAAATGTAAAAAATATGAAAGGGGTACAAAATCCTTATGATACATTGCTGGTGTATGGACGTGTACTATTCACTACTCTTAAATGCAAGTTGATTTAGAAATATCACTTTGACCATAAATCAACCGTGTTCTGTGCGATTCCTGTTGATCTACAGCTGTGACATATTCTCAGAGAAGAACAGATGTAAATATTAGAGAAAATTAGGAAGTGTTCTGGGAAATGTTTTTCACTGGAAAATGTGGATTTGTCAGAATCAAAGCCTTAGGGAGGAGAGGGAATATTTTTATGAATATGCCATATTCAAATACAATTGGAAAAACGTTTTTTAAAATGATCAAAACATCCTCTTTCTATACTGTAATTTTTAGGCTGAAAGTAAGCTTCAGTTTTGAAATCCAAGTAAATTTACACCAAAAACAGCAGAAAAAAATACTTAAGTCAAAACACTTCAAAGCTTATCAAAGACCAACATTTCAGAATTAACTTCTTTTTGATCCAGTCTAAATTTTTTGTATTTCATTCTTTATTTCAATTTCTTTCAAGATTTGCACTTCTGGGGACAATCTGAGACAGGAAAAGATCTTGCAGTTATGTGTAATACGGTAAGAACAGAAAACCATTTTCTTTCACTTTTGCTGATCTATCAAAATGTATCTTCAACAGACCACAGACAGATCACTCAAGCTCTAGTTTTCTCTCCAGAGAAGTTTCACCAAGCTGGAAGCAGGGCATCTCAGATAATCCCTGCCCTGCTTCCCCAGTCTCATTCCAGACCCCAGGGAAATCTGTTTTCCCAAAGGAGAAATGCGGAGGTGTCCTGCAGCTCTACATGGAGCTGGCACCGCAGCGGGGTCCCTCCCATGCACAGGGGGTGAGATCTGCATCCAAGTCCAGCCAAGGTCACAGCTTGGAGAAGCAGATACCTGTGATAGAAATGAAGCCCTGACTAAAACTCAAAAGATTCGGTTTTTGATATTGTGCCTTCCTGACGGTGACTTCTTTTCAGGGGCAATTAAATGCTAAGCATCGGTCTGTTAAATTTAGTGGCAATTGCAGTTGTAGGCAGCATCAAGTCAAGGACAATTTCGATTTCAGGGCAGCTTTTATTCCATATTTTGAAACCAAGAATGATTTCTATTCAAGAGCAGCTTTTGTTTGGAATAATATAGCCTAGCCTGCTTCACTGTGGCCCTGATCCTGCATCTCAGAAAAGACCGCACTTACAGCCAGAATCCTACTGAAAATCAGGTGTTTTCACAAGGGAGACTGAAGGGCCCTAAGCACAGGCTGGGACTTTCCATGCAGGCCTGTCTCACTGTGGGGAGGGGTATTAGGATCCAAGGGTTTTCTCAGACCCTTTGGCAAGACCCTTCGGGAGAAGAGCCGTCTGCAGGTTTCAACTTCAGATGCAGACCCGGATCAGAGCTCCAGCAGCTGGCAAAAGTATTTTGTTCAGGCATATAATTTGGTTCCCTGTGGGAGAGGGTGTGTGGAGCCACTCATACATGTCTGCATAACCATACTTCATCTCTCTACAGGCAAGAGCTTCCCTGAGTTGCCTTCCTTCAGATGCAGGTTTTATATTACCAGGTAAATTTCCTTTCAGCTTTATTTGCATGGAGCAAGAGTGACATTCTGTGGCCAGTTAGATTTATGGCAGCATTCTCTTGCTCTCTTTTTTTCCCCTCCCATAAATACCTCAGGGTACAAACCATCCTCTGATAGTCTTTTGTTTTGTTTGTGGCTTCTGTCATGCTTTGTGACAAATAAAAATAGAGGGATTCTCAAACACATTTCCGTGGCATAAAATCCTTAGGGACTGCTTTACCACGAATTCCTGACAAATTCCGATGTCTACGTACTGATTATTATTTTATGAGAGCAATGCCTGATCGTAATGGGAGTAACCAGGAGCATGAAGAGACTACGGCATGTTCCTCGGGCTCCGCTCTAGCTGGCTCAGCCTGTTGTACTTGGAAGAGATGGAGAAGTCATGTTCCAAAACCCCATAAAAAAATAAAGCAGAGCGCTGTTTAAAACAAAGCAGTGGCTTTTTAGGCCATTATGTGCTCCAGATAATACACCAATGACACTAAATTGAACTCATTTAGCTGTAAACATAATATTCCATTTCACAGTTTCCAGCGGTAAACCACCAGACAGGCCACGCTGTGGAGAAAAGAAACAATATGCAATGAGCAAAGCTCATCGCAAGAGTAGCCACAAAAGGGTCAAGGAGGAAAAAAACACCCAAGAAAAAACCAGCATTTTTCAGTGGTTTGGAGTCATAACTCAGCTAAGACACACATGATACCAAAAGCAACCTGCCCGATTTAAACAGTGGAGAGCAGGCACTGGAGTTTATGTTGTTCCCCTGTTTATTTAAAACGGATGGGAGCACTTGACAGAAAAATCAAACTTCTGGTCATGGCTCATTAATCTCTGTTGTATCTGTCAGATATGTGTGTCTAGAGTTTCAACAAGGCTCTAGAATCAAGATTACTGCTGAGCTCTGTTGTTTTCTCTAATTTTAAACGAGGGGAAATGCTGCCAATCATCCTATACAAGAGGGGAGCATGGGGCCATTGCTCCAGCCCTTTGCAGGGGCCATGTCCCTGCCCCTTGGTTCAGATCTGATTTCAGAGGCAGCGATACCTCTCTTCCCTCCTCATCACAATCTGAGTTTTGGCTGGCTGCCCCCCCTCTCCCTTGAAAACCAGAATGATTGCGGACCACCAAAGCACATCCCCATTGGTGTAAGGTGATGACCAGTGCTATCTGTGGTGGATGCTCCTTCACCCCTGCTTTTGCACACAAAAGTGTTAATCGCACTAATCCAGTGAAGACAGTAGAGCTCCTCCAGTGTAAAACCAGGGTAAGTGATGGGCTCAGCAGGCCTAGAGTGGGCTCAGCAGGACTGAAACGAATATGGTATGAAACAATTAGCTGCAGATGGTATAGGAGTCTCGTTTTCTGGAAATACAGATTTTGCCTGGAGATCTTTCTATATATATGGGATTTGTCAAACTGATAATGACTCGAACATTTGGAGAGAGAGGATAACCCACCGCAGGGCCAGAAGCAGCTGTGACGAGGAGGATGGAGGATGTATATTAGGACTGAAATGTGTCTGTCTCCCCATCATGTTACCATGCCCATCCATGGCGGTGGGAGGATGGATGAGGCCCTGAGCAGAGCAGGGCAGGGGAGCTCACCCGCTGCCTCTCCATATGCCTTAATTTCCTTATTTGCTTTGGACATTGCTCATTTCATTTGCTCCTTCTTTTCCTCTCCACATTCTTCCTTTTTCAATTATTGGTGATGCTGTTTCCAGAGCTAGCAAGAACACCAAACACTTTGAGGATGAGGCACAGGAGTTAACTGCTTCTTCACTTGAGTACAAAACAGAGGCAGTTGTGAGTGGAGGTTTCCAGCTCTGCCAGCCAGAGGACAGGCTGGGGGCTCCTTTCAATCCTGATAGCGCTAGCAAGGGTTCTTCTTCAGGCATGAATGGTGATTTCACACAGCACAAATGTAGTCACAGGCAGAAAAATAACAAAGTTCTGATGTTTTATAGCTGCAGGTACACGACCGGCAGGCAGTCTGACCCTCACCTCTCACAAACTGTAAATGGCAATAGTGGAATCGTGTAAAAGTGTGTTTGCCAGCTTTCTTCTCAAGGAAACACATGGAATTTCCCTCGAGGGGATGTCTCTCCTGCCTGCCAAAGTCTGTCCTCAAGACCAGCCTTGTCTGCTGCGCCAACTGCAGGCTTGCAGGCACGGCTGCTGCGTGGTTCTTCAAATCATAAGGAAAGTTGTATTCCCGGGGATGCCGGGGTGTGCTGGAGAGCCTGCCTGCGCAGTGGTCAGCTGCACCGTGAGCGGGCAGTAGACAAGGGGCAAAAAAGCAGAGCTTACCCTTTTCTGTGCTGCAGCTGGCTACTTCTGGGAAGCGCAGGCATAGCCCTGCGTTTCAACCATAGCAGAGCTTCCCCACACAGAACACTTCCCAGGACCGCTTTGAAGACCAGACTTACAAAGTTTGACCTATTAAGAAACTGAATGTCCTGTTAGATCTTAATGGACAGGGTGAATCCAGCCACCTGCTGATCTACCTGCAATGCGGTGGACTCTTCTAATCCCAAGAGTAAATTCCCATTGTCATAATGTTAGCTCCCACTGCTTAGAATATTTTTTCGGTGGGGTTTTAGGAATCTGGATTATTGGGCCTCTTGATCTGCTCATTCTTACAGACATGTGAGCAGCTGTACTAGCTGGTATAACTTGCTGTTGCTCAGACAAGCCTGTGCCGCTATCTATGTATTTGCAGCATTTCTGAAGCTTCTCTGCATTTAACACTCAATCTTTTTCAATAAAGCGTAAGTGACGTAGGAGCCATTTTCAACAGTCACATCAGCACTTAAGCCCAGATCCTTTAAGCTATTCAAGTACTTAGATATATTTATATATACCTCGGTAGAAGTGTTTCAGACACCTTGGAGGGTTAGATGAGTAGCTTCCACTGAAATCTGCCCCCAGTTCCAGCTTTCCTTCAGTTGCTTAAGTTGTTCCTTTGGGATTTAGATACTGAGGTGACAGGTACCTCAGATACACAGTAGCTGGATGACATCCACAACACAAAGATGGGTGTTTGAATGCTGTAGGATGCAGGATCATCTTTAGCTGAGTGACAGCTCCGGAAAAGGCCATGTGGCCCTTCCAGGCATCTCCTGGCCACCAATAGCCCTGGAGTAAAATTCTCAAGTGGTAAATGCTGACAGAAACCCCTCAGGGTGTGAAATTTCTTATGCTGATACAGAAGGCGTGGCACAAGGGAAATCTCTAGGATAGTCAGCTTTTTTGGGAGCCGAGTTGTAGCTGTGAGCCTCTCAAGAGAGGGTGAGGGCATTTTTAATGGCAACCTGTAAGGGAGCTTGACTCTATCCTCCAAAAAGCTGATAAAAGTGCCACCAGGCAGGTAAGAGCTGAACATCCTTGTTGGTCTGTGTCAGTTCCTAACCCTCTGTCTTGGTCAAACAAAGCCACAAACTACAAATGCAGGATCTGTTATCTTCTTCCATCCTTTTGGGTGCATTTTTCCAGGAGACACAGAGAAACCTGAAGTTATAAACCTACACCAAGGCTGCTCCTGTAGGAGACCTTTAAGGGTCATCTAATCCAAAACCCTTTCCATAAGATGCCAGGAAGTTCCCTTGGGTGATGTCATTTGGTGCTGCCATGTACCACAAACACCATTTTTAAGCAGCCACCATGTCCTTTACCTTCACAGTTTCCTTTCTGCTCTCTATTGCTGGTAATTTTTTTTTCACACATCTGCTACTTGAACAAAATAGAATGTTGTTTTCTAGTGTGTAAATAGGCAAAAATAAGTTACTGGTATTTTGCTGGCCAGGTTAGTGGAAAGCAATTAAAATGTTTTTATGCTTAGCAAAATATGACTGAAGATGTTATCTGCTTTAAAATGCAAAACCAGAAAGTACTACAAATGCTTTTGTTACATGAGACAATGTGTCACTGAATAAAGAATATTTTTTATAAAGGGGAGGCTAAAAAACCCCAATGACTTTATATTCAGTTACGCTCAGACAGCATGCTTTCCCTCCGCATCTCTGGTTTTACCATCAGCCATGCAAATCCCTTCTTCTCACCACAGAATATATCAACTGCAGGTCTCCAGTTAACTCTTGTGTGAAATGTGTTTGATACCAAATGAATGGATGATCATAAAAACAGCATTCCTTTTTCCTGGAAACAAAAACGAGTGGTGTTACGGATTGCTTCTGTTTTCAGCCAAAGACTATAGTACCAGATGGCTAACGCAACTGTAACAGCTAGCTGCATCTGGATTAAAAAGTTTGAATGGTGTGAGATAATCTTTAAAAGATCCTGGATAACTTTTATCTCTTTAAATCATATTACTGCTCAGGGTATTTCCTGCTCACGCCATCCTAGGACTGCTCAAACATGCCTTAGACATGTTCATTAAACATCATTAAACTGAATGGAAGGCTAGTAACTATCTTTGTCAAGTCAGAGGTCAGCTTTCAGGTTATGATCCAAGATCCACTGAAGGCAAGGGAAGACGTCTCACTGATTTCTATAGCCTTTGAACTAGGAACCTAGTGATTATTTGCCCTTGTCCACATCTATTATAGCTGCAGATGAAACTTAGCTTGGTTAAGGAAAAGAACAGAGAAGACAAGTTGTCTCTTTGGATAAAATGACTTGGCTTTTCATACTTAAATGCATTTTTTCCCATGAAAGTAAAGGTGTTTGGGTAACAATGTTTGGGTAGTTATGTAACCTGAATATTGAACAGATGGAGAAGAAATACATCTTGTCCCTGTATATAATTATGAGATACTTAAACCAATAATTTTTAAGGAGGCCCTGGGCTTAGCTGCAGGTGCTTGCATTGCAACAGTCCGATATAATTTCAAATCACTTTTAATACTTTCAAAATCAGCTAGAAAGGAAATTTATTCACTGTTGGATGCGAGAGTTGCTAGCAAGGGCTTTGAGGAAGAAAGCATTTTGATTTTGCAAACAGTAAGACTAAAATCTGTGGGTGATGGACTAGGTACAGAAGACGCTGTTATTTCTCTCCAGAGACTGCCATGCTACCATACAGGATTCTGAGTGTTAGCTCTTGGGTTGACTTTGATTTTCCCTCTCCTTCCATTCTTTTTTTTTTCCTGTAATGGTAGAAGCACAGCTTAGAAATTCCACAACTTCCCACCCTAATCTTTGCCACTCTGTCTCAGACACTCAATGGAAAGAGTCTCACAATTACTCAGTGTTTCGTGATGTTAAAATGTCACAAACAGTCAAGTATTTTTGATGTGGGAACATCTACAAAACTGCATGACTCACTCGACCACGACAGAAAAAAGAACAGCCTTGCAGTGCCTTATGCTGCTTTTTGAACATTGCGTATCTTAACGAGGTCAGCGGTGACAATTATTTTGAAAGCCATTCAGAAAGGAGGGAAGTTCTCACACAGTCATCCACACAGATGGCGAGACCTGCCAGCAGTTTTAAGGCTCGGCAGTGAATGGCTCTGCAGCTGTACGGGCATACCTGCTGGAAGGCTGCCCAAGTGACACAGCCAACACGTGGGTCAAAAAACCCCAGCGCCTCTGGTGGGTTCCTTTGTTTAATCTTCCTCCAGCAAACAAAAAGTGACTTGGCTTCAAAACAATGGGAGGGAGGGAGAAAAATAAGGGGAGAGGGTGCTACTGAAAGATTTAGTTAAAGTCTATTCTTCTCTGGTATTTCTCAGAGTAGGGGTCAATGGTTTAAGTATGGCAGGCTTGATTCATTGCCTAGATGAAGCAGATGGGGCAGACCGCCAGGCAACAGCTTCCAAATAAAAGCTACGGAGGGCAGCTTTAACTTTTCTCGCAAACCAGAGGGCTATTATAATAGTGAGAAAGTGGGACCTGACCCTACTCAGCCTTCACTTCCATCTGCTACGGAGATTTCTTTGTACAGCAGTTTGGGGCAGAAGGGCCACCTGAACCAGCCTTCTCCTCCTCCACCAGCAGCCTGGAGATCCAGTTACAGGAACTGGCAGGCAGTCTTGCTGCACAGGGGAGAACAGGGATTGCCTAACTCCATCCGGCCCCCGTGTGTTGTCTCACGTGGAGCTCACACTATACTGCAAGATGAGGTGCTGCAACAGCAAATCACAAAAGGTGCTCTGGCCTAAAAGAGGAGACAGTCTAAGCACAAAACTAAAGACAACAATGGGAGCACAGACATTGATAGGGAAACATCAGCATCGTGGTCAGGAGCCAGTTGTCTGATTGTTGTTATGTGTGTTGCAGGCAATATGATGCCTTCAAATCAGGGAATGAGGCAATGTTTACAGACATCTGCTGGGAGTTCCTCCCAAGAGAAAGCCTGAGTGAATGGTGAAAGTGCTTAATTGAAAGTGGCAAGTAGACAGTAACTGGTTTTATGGGACAATTAAATGCAGGAATCAAAATAATGGCAGTGCTGATAGGTCAAGTAGGAACAGACAGTGAAGATCCAGGAAAACGGAAGCAAGCAGTTTCTATCAGTTGCAGGAATCAGCAACCAAGATGGGAACCAGAAGACAGAAGCAAGAAGATGCAGTCAAGCTGCAGTTTAAAAGAATATTTTTTTCAATAGAAGTCAAAATATATTTCAGTGGCACTCAGTTTTCCATGATTTGACTATGATGCTTGCACAGCTATTCTCCAAGACTCTTTTTCCTTCTCAAACCTGGAATAGACCCTAATAAGTCCCTCAGTGACCTGATAGAGGAGCACCCAGCATTAACACACAAAGACAGCTACTTCCTATTGAAGTTTTTAGCATCAGTGGTCTCTGAGAATCCCCGTCAGTTTACAGAGAAGTCTATGTTATGTACCTTGTCTCTAGATTTTGAGAGACCCTGACTTTGAGATACTAGCACTCATGTTGTTTCCAAGCTTTTCCAAAAGCTTGAGTTAGTAGTATGCATATCTATAACAACATGCAGATCTGATGAAAGGGTATTGTACAGATTTCCATCCCATGTATGGAAAAGTAGGAATGCGTTTTTCCATGTCTCTTTGGGTATGTATATTATTAGACAGATAGAATGGCAGATAGATAGATAAAAATAAATGATTCCACATATCATATGTTAATGTTCCACTGTCAGTAGTTATTCATATTCCCATAACATTTATTTTTTTTAATTTGCTGATTCATAACTTTTTCTGTTCTTTCACATCAACATCTGCTTGTTCCTCAAGTCTCTGTACATGTACAGCATAACTGCCTTTCATATACCAAACATCTACCATTACCTTTGCTTTCAGCCATGAAGTTTCCTAGAGACAAAAAACAAAGCATTCTTCTGCACATGCTTGAGAGCGTTGCTCTCACACATCACAAGCTAGGCAGTTAGTTCCCACATAGTTCAGTGCTCTACTAATCCAGAAGAAAACTACACTTGCCCAAGTCCAAAGGATTCTAGCTTGGGACTCCTTTTTTCCATGGGAGTTATGTATGGACCAGACTATAGATATTCAGCCATAATGTAGAAAAAAAGTGCAACCAACATATGCAGGACCAGGAAAAGAGAAAAACGATGGAGCAGTCTGATCCTGTGGTCCAGGGACAACATGGGTCCCATGATCAGGTAAATTTGTCTTTTCTATCTTCTGTCCTGCCCCTGCATCTTATAACCAGTGTTCAGTTATCCCTGGATTGCTGCCACGAAATCTTGACTAGTTTGACTTCAATAGACTCTGAAGAACTGGGTCAGAATGTATGTGTGACAGACAATAAGCCATAACTATACAAGCAATAAAAAACGTAGAAGGCGCTAGTTGTGCAACATAGTCACGTTAACATATTACACCAGAAACGTTAATTTTGGAACTTCCTGAGGTAGTTTTCACCATACAGTCTTTGCAGAACATTAAAAGTTCTCTTGGTATAACACCCAAGGTGGGTTCAGCAAGTGTAGCAGGAACTGAAATGTGGGCTTCTGGGCTTGGTGACTTTAACCTCTGCTGCCTGACCTTGAAGATGCCACTCAGGAGAGACACAGAGTGCCAGCGTGGGTTACGTTAGCATATTCTTGCACTGTCTGCTACTCACACCCGTATTTTCACAGCAGAAAGGGAAGATCAACAGTCTTGAAGGAAATTGGATGTAAGTGTTCCTGGACTCAATAAGGCTTATTTTGAGTATTAAGACACATATGCATACACGGGGGTTGGGAGTGAGGAAAACAAAAATACTCAGCACGGATGTTAAGGAGAGAAAAACAGTGTCTACTTTGATGGTTAGTATTTGGTGCCCTCTTCTGCACCCACCCATATTTTTAAAGTTCTTTAGAAGCAGGAGAAGAGCAGCTGTCTGTCATCCATTTCTACAGAGCAGTGCTTTGCTGCTGGGGCAAGGGGTCATCCTAGCAGATGTCAGCCATCGTGGTGATGGGAAAAGTAGAATCTTTTTTTCAGGTGAGAGGACTGAGATTGTTAACAGGGAATAAAAGGCTGTGAATAGAAATTAAAAAATATTTAACTGAGATTTCATTTATGACATCTAAATTATTATATTAATAGAAGTAAGTAGTATTTTGATTGTGACTGAAAAAGAAACATACCATGTATATAAGGTATATAATCATTTTAATCACATGCTGATCTCAGCACAATCTCATCCCAACATTTTATGAAATTACAAATAACATATAGTGCACACAATTCTTCATAGTAATTTAAATGTCACTTTGCTAAATGAACTTGAAGACAGATTTGCACTTCTTGAATGCAGAATCATTCCAATATTAATTTTTATTTTTTCCATTACTGAAAGATAATTTTATGCTGGAATTTCAAATACTTAAATCCAAAAGGTTCACCAATTCTGCTCTCAGCTTTTGAGTTTCAGCAGTACCAAATTCAATCAGAAAGCTTGCTAACTACCTTTATCTTTCAACCTTGAACTTGACTTTAACTGCAGATGTACAAAGCACTGCAGACACCTTACAGTTCTCTACTAGTCTGCCACAGCCTGGGCAGCTCTTGTTTCCTGCAGGACTGTTCATTAATTTTGAAGAGGGATGATATAGAGGTTAGCACTGTGCCAGCTCACAGCTCCTCCACTGAGAACCAAAGAGAGTAATATCTACACTATAGATGTTACGGACATGACAAGCCTCATGTTCCTGTACAGCTGTCTGCCTGAGCCCCTGACCTGGGGCAGAGTTGCTCACAAACATCATCTGAGCAACAAGCAGAAGACTGAGGTCTGGTTTTACCCTCCCAGGTATATCTCTGGTCCTGTGTATTGGTGGTTGACTTCATGAGAAGAAATCCATTCGACATTTTAAGATTTACTTTCTTGGATACATAGGTTTGAGCAGCTGCTGCTACCCTCCCCTACAGTTTTGAAGCCAGTTTGTTTTCAGTCAAGCTAAACCTTAGAGCCAAAACTGTCAAACTTGGGTGACTACATTCCACATTGAGACAGGAAAGCAACTGGCCAGATTTTTGAGGATGGAAACATTCAGAGTTTGCCTCAACTCAGCACCTCCAAAACTCAGGCCATTCATTTAAGTGAGCAAATAAACATTTAGATTCCCAAATATAGATCCCTATCTGGCAAGGCTGGCTCGTATTTTCAGTTTCTTTCAACAGTGAGCTGCCATGCTTGCTAACCTGTTCTGCAACCTGTTACCTTCTTTTTTTTTTTTACTTTGGGGGAGGGAAGGTACATTAATGTAATTACTAAGTTTTATGCATATATCAGTGGATCGGTGAAAGAGAGTATACCACAGAGTAAGGCTCAGGATAATGTGCAGACTGCAGCTCTGAGCAGACACCCGACCTCAAAAGCATGCACAGGCACGCTGCACCTAGGCGAGCTCATCCCGAATCTGACGTATTATTGCCACTAAGCAGATCTGAGCAATACAAGGAGTCTCGCTATACCAGAAGCTCTGCACCTTACTGTGCAGGAGTGCAAATCCCAAATGCAGGAGCATCTCTGCACAGCTGACTTTAGCTTGAATGTTGCTCATGTTTAACTCACACACAGGATCCTAACTTAAGCGCGGCGACGCCTGTAGCACTAATTGGCTGGCCCACTGATGGATGCAGCCTTAAAATTGATCTCCCTGTAGCAGGGACATATGCTTGCTCCATGGGAAATCTTCAAGGATACGCAGTCCTTCAGCGCCTCCTGCTCATCTAAAGAGGTCAGTCTTTTCTTATAAGCGATTAACTGGGGATGTTTTGTTTTGTCTTGCTTTGCAGCTTGCTCCAGTAACGAAATCTATAGGATGCCCATCCACAACTCTTAGTATTACATACATGCATAGCGTGGACAAAACAAACACAAGTGTTACTTCACAGTATGGTTTCTTTCATGCAGACAGAGCTAATATAAACAGAATAATTCAAGCACGGATAATTCATGTTAACTCCTCACTGAAGACACATCCATCAGTGCTGCACAGGAAGTGATTCTACTCTTGCTTTGTTTTTACTTAGGTTGCTAATTAAGAGAAGTTAATGCAAATAAGTTTGAACTGGATTCAAAATGTCGGCCTCAGGGATTTTTTTTCTAGTTTACACAGATGAAATAAAATTAACTGTTAGAAACTTTTGGAACTTCTCTTGTGTGGACAAGACAAACTGCAGTAGCAAATATGAGGACAGACTGCAAAAAAAAAATTAGATTCCAGAGCTTACAGCACCTTTTTTGGCAATGTCTTATATTCTTATATTGTACGACCGCTTGCAGCTCAGTGGATCTAGCCTTCCAACAAAGGGACCAGACAGGTCACTGAAATATGGAATTACCCTTTGCTTGCATTTGGATAACTCTGATGGATAAAACGTTCTTCAACATAATTCATAATTTTGCCTCTGTACACAAAAAAATTGCAGTCTAGACTGAGAGGAGGCTTTCAGCATCCTTGTTTTCTTCTCAATTTTTCAAAAAATTCTCTTTGAATTCATTATTAAATGAAGGCATTGAAAAATACTAAAGCAAAGCTGCACTTCAAACTCAAATGAGGATGAAGTACCAGTGGAAAGAGGAAAGACATTTTCCTCTTTTTACCACCGTACCTACAGTTTTTGAAGGTGATTAACTGTTGTATGCTCTAATATTAAAAGGATTTTTAAAAGGCATTTTATTGGGAGAATTCTTGATTTAAAGAGGTGCTTCAGGAAGTAATCAGCTGTTTTACTATCCTGTTGAGATAGCTATCTTTCTGTCACTCTAAGCTTAAGTAATATTCATATCAGTACAAGCAATGTTATGACATACAATCTCAGAATAAACTGTGTGGAAAGTGGCTTCTATCATTGCATCATCCACATAGTAAAAATATATGCCATTAATAGACTGTACTTACAAAGACAACAAACAAATATCATGGGTAGGCTGCCTAGGAGAAACAGGCTTTATCACTTTGTCATCATCATATTTCTCTAACCTAATGTAATGAAAATAATTTGATGAGACAGTTAAGAACATGACTTCAGAATAAAAACACTTGGGTGTTCTTTTTCAGTGTCAGTTGACAAACATCAGATCAGCTGCCTCAGCCTTTAAACTGCATGCCTGGTGTCATACTGCATCAACAGAAATAAGCAGAGGGACTTGGGCTCAAAGTTTCTTCTTTAAAAAGAAGGAATCTGGCACGGGGTGAATTGCAGGGGAGTTTCCCTGATTTTGGAAAGTGTTCCCTGTACTGATTGGTCTACCCAGGTTATTTCTGTTTGTTTCAGTCTGTCCTTACAGATTTCAGAAGCTAGTTGTTCTACCACGCTTGACAAGGCTCTGAAAAAGCTCCTAAACATCACATCATACATTCAGAACCTAAAAACTCTAGCAATGTTCTCAGTCCAAAAGCCGTAAGAAAACCACTCTGACCTGCTACCTAAGGCGGCTTAGCACTGACCAAAACACCATCAGTTCCTGAGAAGAAACAGCTTAATTCATCTATTTCTAAATCTATTATATTCTACATAAATATACCAATGAAAGTACTGAGCCCAAGAGCCAAAGTGTCTAGTAGCTGTATCCTGAGAAAGTAACTCAGCTCTTATCTGAATAGAATCAGCTCTAGTGCTGCCAACCAGCTCTCCATGGATCAAAACCACCTGGATTCGTTCCTGTGTGGCTGCCTTAGATGATCCTGCTCTGGCATGGGGGTTGGACTAGGTAATCTCGAGAGGTCCCTTCCAATTCTGAACATTCTGTGATTCTGTGATTCTATGATCAGGGCAAATGTCACCTCACCTAGCATTAGCCATCTCCGCACCTCAAGGGAGACAACCACCCAGCCTGCAGCATGAGGAGAATATCCCCCAGCAGAGACAATACCTTTGCACAAGGACTCAGTGTCACTATGGAAGGGAATGTTAAAATCAGTCGAGGTTTTTTCCTACATATGCCTGAAGCTAGGGCATAGAAGATCACATGCTTTGGCCTGTGTCTGCCTCAGCAGTGGGCAGGAGAGAAGCAGGCAGAAAGCATGGAAGGTCCAGAGTGGGATGGAGAAGAAAGGAAAGAGGAGTGCCTGATGGAAGTAGAGAAGTAAGCACTGCTCTTTGACGTGCAGACCACAGGACTGCACTTGGTGGGTTTGGTTCTGCCAGTATTTATCCTCTAGCAGGCAGCTTAAACCTTGGCTGCATGTGAAGCAATGTCAGGTTATGCCACAGTGCCTTGCTTCACTGACAGAAGGGTTTCATCTGAGACCTGCTACGCTGTTCTGGAAGCTGCTACTGGCTTCAGTGATGCAAGTGATTCTTGGGACTCTGTTACTGAGTCAGTCTCTAGGGCTATATACTAATAAATTAACAGAGTCAGGGAAAGTTCCTGGGCAGGGGAAGTTCATCAGCTATACTGTAAAATTACAGTTAGAAGAACTCCAGGCACAGCTTTGGTCTGTGCAAATAGGACTTTGCCAAGCATAGCTCAAGAATTAGTATAGCCCTGGCACCACTTCCAGCCAGTGGTTTGGATGTGGCTACCCTTTGCTGAAGGGTAAGAGCTTTATTAATATAGTTGCAAGCCACTTCATGACAGTTGGCCTCAGTGCCAGGACAGTGCCCTGGGGATGCTTGTTTGCCTACCACCAAACGTAGCCTGAGCACCTGCCAACAGAAGATATACCCAGCCTCTGCAGAAATTCAGGACCAGATGTGAGATGTTGTTCCCCAGGGTCTGGAGAGGGTGGACAATGAGCCAGACAACTTCACTCACCCTCTGAACTCCAGGGCACTCTGTGACATGACTCTGGATAGCAATGTGCATTGCTTGTCCATGTGCACTGCTGTTAGCCTGAGTTACATTTACTGATGAAAGTGAGATAAGTATTGCTTTTGGTGGCTGCCAGAAATGGAAGTGGAAGCACCATGGAGCAGGGGATTGCTGCTGTTATAGGCAATATGAAAATTAAAAGTATTATATACCTTCCTACTTAGGTGTCTGCTTCCATACTTGTAATTTTCTGATGAGAAGGTATGTCCTGCTGCAGTCTTAACTTCCATAAATAAAGATATAGTTGCTGATAAATATATAGTGTGGCCCATAGAAAGTATAAATCAAGTACCTTACTACTGTGTAATAAACCTCCTGGATTTCGTTTATTTAATTAATCAACGCATAGGGAGAATTTTATTTTAACATCAAGTCAATCCTTAACTATTAAAGCTCACTCCCTGGAGAGAAATATCCCCAATTATCATAATTATCATATAGTTCAGCTTCTGCAAATTTTATATAAAGCAATTAACTTTTGGCATCATAAAATGTGAAGTGCAAAGTACAAAATGTGTCCTTCTACACAACTTAACAGTGACATTACCTACTGCCTAGTTTTGCACACTTTTTTTACTTCTAACATGGAATTAAGCAAACATTAGCCATTTTTCTCTGTTACTGAAGTGAGAGAAAGCATTTGTTTGCTTCAAAATCGCTTGCTATAAACCGTTCCTCCATTATGGTAACCATTCAGAAAAGGTGTAGGCAGTTTTTAGAAAAATTCCCAATGAAACTCCTGAAATCATCATAGCAGGTTAGTGTGTGAACTTTTCTTTCAGGGCTGACATGTATAAAAACTTTACAAACAAAGGTTTCTGCTACAGGTAGATTCATTCAACTTGTCTGACTTCTTTTCTAATTTATTTTTAAGAGGTAGGATCTACCTCTGTTACAATGGCACTGACCTACCAGGATTGCTCCTAGCAATAGTAACAGATGCTTTCCAAGAAAGAACGGTTTCTCTGCAGCTTGTAAGTGGTAGCCTATAAACGAGTTATTAAAGAAATTCACTTTCTGAATAGACTTATTCTCTTGGGTTTTCTTCCAAAGTTTTTCTAGATATTTACTTGAGGAAACATCAGAAGAGAACCACTGATGGAAATTTTATTATAATCTTGTCAGTTGAAACAATGGATTGCATTTTTAATTTAAATATAATTAATCTGTATTTTGTACTTTTGTTATCAGACTATCTTAAGGTCTGGTTAAGCAACCTAAGGGTGTATTTAAGAAATTGTTTCTGTGCATTTATGAATAAGAGCTTATATTCTCAGTCTTGTTTATTTAGGTGTTTTGGACACATACCATAGCTTCCTTTCTGCCATGGTCTTCTGTCCCACCATCATCATCCGATCATTTTTATTCCTGAATGAATATTTGGAATTGTCACTTAAGAGAAAGCCTATTTTGTCAATGTCCTTCTCTCTTCTACTTCACTCAGTTCTGTTTTATTTCCATATCTTCACTTTCACTTCTTTAAATATTGACTTAGTAATTCTTTAAATCTTAACAGAGAAAAAGGACAGATATATTTATTAGCCTGTGTTAGAATTACTTGTAATGTACTATATACACTTTTGCAACGAAATAAATTTAAAAACCAGATTTTGATCTAAATCAGGAAAATCTACCACAAACAGGACCATAGCAGCTTGTTAGCAGAGAGTGAGAAAATTGCTGAAACACAAAGGTTTCCAGATTTTTCCAAATACAAGTAAAACAATGAGATGGTGGTATTGAAAGGAAGAATCTTCAGACGTGGAATATAGAAGAAGGTTCAAGAATGTGGATTCACTTGGAGCTACTCAAAACATCATCATATTCCAACAGTAATGTTTGTATAGATTAAAATCATAAATATAAACAGCAGTCTAAGGAGAAGTTATTTAGAGAAACTGAACCATCTCCTTAGAAAATTGGTTTTGATTCTTTGAAAACATTTGGCTTCCATCTGCTACAAATTATAAAGCAAGCACAGAATAGGTACAAAAGAGAGAATATTAATTACTCTTTTTATTCTTGCCTTTGATTTATGGATATGATCTTACTTGTGTTAGCATAAACAGACACTATATATGCTGGTGTAATGAGCATATTTTTAAGTAGAAAGAAGATACTTTCTTGCCCACTCGCTTTCACAGCTCCTCTTTTGGGTCAGCTTGCTCAGACGTCTTTAGTAGGGTTCAGAGAGGCTGCAAGCTGCATATACATAACTTTAAAGCGTAAATCACCTATTTATTGGCCAGCACCCACCAAAGGTAGCCAGGACTTAACATTCAGGCATTAGTGTGCTGGCCACCCTGACAAGGCACCTCATGACTCTCCGCTGGCCAGGCAGGTGTCAGTCATGTGGGGAAGGGCTGATCTCCAGGGCTCCTGATGATGTTCCTTCAGTGTGGCTGAGGTGTCCCCTTCTACCATAAGCTGAAAGTTCCTGGCCTGAAAAAAGCCATTAACTGATCCTGGAAATGCTTAGGACCTGGTTTTGAAATCCCTTCTTGGGGCGAATGGCACTGAATAGGGTGCCGTTAAGAGCAACAGCTTTGTTCACCAGGTACGAAACTCTTTAAAGAAATACAGCAGCAGAATCCTGGTCTTTGCTTGCTTCTAAAATGAATTCCAAGAGAACAGAATCCCCTCATCTTTGCAAACACGTTCAGTCAATTATTCTCTGCCTTCATTGATGGTATGTGTTTTTCCCAGAGGAGATAACTATTCTTCAATTTCTGCTCACAATTCAGACACTTCAGATTCTAAAAATGCAGTGCTATTTACATTGTTTTGTTATAATCTTCCATTCTGTATTTCTGTTAATTTGCTTGACTGACCTTAAACTTAACATCTGAAGATTCTTAAATTTTACATTTTTCTAAATATCATATTCACTGCCAGTAACAGCAGTGCCATTACTCAGTGACAGTGCCAGCTAAACCAAAAACACCACCATCATCTAGAACTAAACCTTACCTGAGAGATTTACTGAATTTATGAGGGCCCTCTAATACTTGAAAAGATAAGACTCACTCAGATATGCTGATTCATTTTGCCAGATTTGTTCTACTACTGGAGTGAAGAAGCAAAATGTGTATCATCTGATTTCCAGTGTGAACAAGAGAGGACGAAAATTTGCTTTCTCTTAAGAATTCCAGACAATTCCAATTTTGTACATCAAATATTTGCATCGATCTGAGAAAAAGTCTGAAGACAAAAGTGTGTTTGCAAACATTCACAAAATAATTAAAACGTGCTTGACTATCATATGCTGGCAGAGTGTAAAAACCTCTTTCAATAAACCTAAACAAACAATTTAAAGTAACAATTAAACTACATATCATTTGCAGAAAATTTAAAACAGAAAAAGCCCAAACAAATTTTGTTTCTCCAAGTCTGGTCTTCACTGTGAGGCCAGCTGTTTGCAAGGACCAGTAAGGTGTTTAAAAAGTGACCTGAGCATTGTCCTGAATATATTTACCAAATAATTCCTCATTTAATTTAATGTTCTTCAGTGTATGGTCCATTGGATGACACGGCACTGAGACAGAAGGGTTTCTTATTATAAGTAAAGTACACATCTTTATTTCTTAAAACACTCGATCAGCTTGTGTACGAGATATCATTATTAGGTCAAGATGAAGGAATAGCCTTGACAAAATAGGAGGGAAAATGTCCATATCAAGACAAGACTAAAAGCCCTATCAAGAAAAGTGGTGGTAAAAGGATAGCTCCAGGCATCTAAGGAATATCTTTGCCACCTGTATCTCTCAATCTTTTACTTACTCAGATGTCTAGAGAAAGTACTTCCAATGCAAGAACAACAACCAAATGCCTAACCATGAAAGAACTCTTTAAATATTATTCACAAAAGTACAGTTACTTGTTTGTTCGAGCATTTTCAGAATCAGGTCTTTTATGACAAATGCATTTTACCCTGAAGAGTGACAACACTGGCAGTTTGTCAGGAAAGCACTTAAGTGACCTTTCTTAATCATTCTACTCTTTAGTCTTCACAGGCAAGGACTTTTGCCTGTAGTGGGACTGAAGTCCTGCTCTTAATGGTTGCTGGTCCCAGAACTGCTAAACATATGGTTATCTTTGTTGTTTTATTCTAGCAGAATGAAAATCCAAGTGAAATGAGGATATAAAAGCTATCTAGACAGGAACTGATCTAGCAGTCACAAGGCTAGTGTCATGCCTTCTGCAGACTCAGGCAAATCAGATCAGTAAGGTCAAGCCTGTAAAGGCAGGATCAGTCAGGTATGGAGCTATCCCTGAAACATATGAAAGAGCAAAATGCCAAATGATGTCATCTGTTGTGGACAAAAAAGTTAGAGTTGCCTTCAAGTTCTGGTTCCATGCTAGATTTATGGGAGAAAAAAAAATAGGAGAGTCACACAGAAATATGGAAGAGGTAAAGAGAAAAAACATCTATCCTATTGAGCCCACAAAAGAGCTACATGTCGTTGACTCTTCTCCCCTTTTACTTTTAGCATTTGAACCTGTAGGTTTTTTAGTTTGAATAGTATCACATTTTCCCTCACGATTCCACTCATTTTTTTCTGAAGGTTCCTTGCATTAAAAATATATACACTTCTTTCCATATTTGCTCAGAATCTCTAGATGCCAACAGAAATTCTTAGTGAAACTCATCTTTGATTCTCTTCTTTTAATGTATACACAAGAGTGGAAAACTAGCAACCATATCCCAGTGGACAGTGAGTCCCCTCCCAAAAGATATTCAACAAACTTTTTCATTTTGCTTTACTTTTATTTAAGTAAACTGAGATAATTTAATGTGATCTATTTTAATCATATTGTATATCTAAGTACAGGTTGACCTTTCCATGCAACTTTATAAATGACTGAGGAGGCTTGGCCAAAGAGACAAAATGTCTGGCATCTTTTAAAATAAGCTGAAGCCTACTTACCTCCACAAGGTTCAGGATAATTTGCTGCCAGCCAGCCATGTTCAGCTGGATCATGGCAGCACATTATAAATGACATATGACTTGTGTCATCAAAAAGCAAGTAAATCAGTCAGTTTGTGACTATGCTCATGGTAGTTCACAGAATCACAGAATTCCTTCCCTTGGAGACTCCTTCCCTTTTTCCCCCACAAAAGACTGCAAACTTTTTCTCCCTCATTTTACCTTCCATTTTGAAGCCAAACTCTCAAAATCTCAGAAATAGTTGGTTGCTGCAGATGCTCAGATTTAGACTGACGTGCAGTGTAAGATTCTTACATGTAAGGAGGTGATTCAGGCAGTTTCTACTGATATAATAATCTTAATTATGAGTACTACCTCATGAGTTAGCTCCTGACTGCATGATTTGCCCTCTTAATTATTTTCTTTGATGGCTGAAGAGAGCAGAGCAAGAGATGTCAAAACAGAGGCTGCCTTTCTTCCCGCAGGTCAGATGGCTGAGAAGAGACAACATTCAACAGTGCTTCCTACCCTTCTCCTCAGGATTATTTCCTGGGGTTGGAACTTGGCCCAAAATGGTCAATGGTTGAGAGGTTCTCTGGGCCGTCTTAAAATGCCTGGAGACAAAACTATTTTCCAGGCACCAGCCTAGCTTTCGGAGAGCAAGCAGCTATTTTTGTATTTGAGTTAGCTCTCACACTGGTGTTTGAATGCTAAAGAAGCTTCCCGTGCTTACCTCCCCCTCCACCTGTACCTACACAGGATTATTGTGGACAAAACTCTTCTACTTATGCAGCAGAACAACAGGAAGAGATCTTCTCCGGCTGTTGTACTGGATCTCCACGTACTGGCACCTGCAGGGTAGACTGCAGGTAGTGCCTCCTTGCTGCAATAACTGAGAAGCCAAGTACAATGATCAGTTCTTTTCTCAGAACATCTGGGGAAGACGTCTGTACTATGTTAGATGCTTGGGTTTGCTGTACACTTTATAGCCTTGACATAGATTCAATAAAGGCACATGAATTGCTTGTTTCTGTACAGAGTTCTACAGCAGAAAACTACAAATTATTTTGTTTATTTGAAAGTAATGGTCAGAAAGTAACAGCAGTGCTTGTTGCTTCTAGATGCTTTTTGTTTTCTTAATCCAGATGCAAGTCATCTTTCTTTGTCCTTGTTATATCTGTAAAAGATATATTGCACCCATTTATTTAGATTTTCTGTGGAAGCCCTGATAACTCAGAAGCTTCTGCTGGTACGGCTGTTTTAAAACCTGAAATATTTTAAGTCGCACTTTCTTGTGCTTCATTACTTCAGAAACTGGTCCAAACTCTGTTAAAATAAAGTTAGAGCTTCCTTTTTAGCTCTGAATTGGCTGGTATTTCGCTTATCATTTTCATTTTGAGGGGAGAAGAAATTTAATTCTGAATAAAAACATTGACCTCTTCAGAGCATCTCCAAGGTGCATGGAAAAGTGTTAGGTGCTGGATCTGCCATTTCCTGAGCTCCTAAAGACACTGAGAGGGCCACTTTTATTCTGTAACTTTTCATCTCCCATCCAACTTTCAGCAGGTGAATGCAGTCTCTTATCAGATTAGCCTGTGGCCGAGGTGACCACATCCTCAACAACCTGGTGTCCTTGGCAGGAGTAACTCAGTGTTTGGGACCACAGCACTCTACGGAATAGCGCTTGGACACTGATCATCACATGCCCTGCATTAATTTTAATCCAGCAGGAAAGAGATAAAGCCACAGGAAGGCACATTCCAGCCTTAAAACCAAAAGGGAGCTTGCAGTCTGACAAAAATACATACCTCCAGCAGCATCCATAAACTGTACGCTGGCAAATCCCTCGCATTGTCCCAGGAGAGCACACTCTGAAATGTGTTTTCTGGTTATCTGGTGCAGTAGACAGGACTTACAGTGTCTAGTCCCTATCTATAAATGAATCTTGGGAAGCATATACAATTTGAAAACCTACTGTTTTCTTCTATTTATTCTGAATATATGTATGTCTCCAGTACTTAGAAAAATCAATAACGAAAAGTTTATAAATCTGAACAGGTTCAGTAATGGGAATAGCAATAAATTTCCTTCTGTGTAATGAAGAGATAAAACTACTGCTGCTCTGTGTCTATGGATGGGGGAGATTATTTGTATTTCTGGTTCTATTTTGGGCTGTTCCAAGCAGCTCCACTCTACGGGGAAGGAAGCCCTAATCAGTGCTGATGTGACTTGATCAAGGTCACTTCATCTCTAGGCCAGTCCTTAGTCCTCTTTTATTTAGCAGTATAGGCACAGCATCTGCATATAATGCCAGCTCTGACTCAAAGTTGCTGCTAGGAACAGTAATGACATTAGTCTAATTATACAGAGATAAAAAAGTCTGATGCAAACCCTAGTCTAAAGAACAGCTCCAAATGATTCTATTATTGAAATACTGAATCAGCAATAGCAACAGCGATAAACATATGGAGGCAAAGCGCATGGTAGACAAATGACAAAGACACATTACATAGTCTAAAAGCACTTGCCAACTAAAAATAGACTCAGACACTGCATTTGGATCTCTTTGGGCTGACTCTGGCATCCATGTGGAATAAAACTATCTTCACATGCCTCCAAATTACATCTATACAAGTTCTCTTTTTTCCTGATAACTGTTTGTAAATTCAGTGGCTACTCAAGCACATAAATTATGGCAGAGCTGGAACATAATACTGCAGAAAAGAATGCTCCCCAAAAATGCTTTACAGTGCTCAACGATACCCATAAGCAGTTGAAAAAACCCAACAAACCACCAAAATCGAACAAACAACAACCCCTGGACTGTGCAGAAAAGATGAAACAGATGTGAGGCTGTGATCCAAACTGCAGTGGATATCTGGGTAACATCTTTCATGGATGAGAAAAGCTGTAGGAAGGAACAAAACAGGAGGCACTGTTTTACAAGCAAAGATCTCTGGCTATTTTTTATTCACCTTTACTAATTCTGTGCTCAATCCAAACCACTTCCATTATAAAATGAAATATACCTCCGTATTTGGTGTTGTCATGTAAATTTCATATTTGATAAATACTGTTGGAATAATGATTCTTGAAATCTCTCTCACAACAGGCTTGACTGACAGCCCTCTAAGTGCTGTGCCTTTTATAGCGTAACATAATTGACAACCCTTAGGTAGCTAGCATATGCAGTCTACAAAACGGAGTGTGCTCGCTCCACATGTGAAGAAAAGTAGGTGCAATTAAATAGTTGTTCTCATTATAAGCTTTTAAAAATAAAATTTATGTATTTGCATTTAAGAAAGTATGACTTTGGATATATCAGCCTCAAGCCTTTCAACAGTGATGAAAAAAATTTCTAAGTCAAAAAGCACACACATGCCATAAAATATCTAGAAATTACTTAACTGGAACAGAATTAGAGTACTGATGAATTATCTGCATTTTTAACATGCTTTTTTTTTTTTTTAAACACATACTCATCAGCTTCTGAAACACAGAGCTTTCTGTCAAGTCATCCCTCTCCAGTGCTCTCCCTAATTAAAAACTCAAGTTTTTTTGTTGAACGCTGGATGTTCCTAAACTTCTCTGGGTCTAAAGAGAATCCAGAAAGTGCCCCTGGTTAGATACTGAGGAACGTTCTCAGCATGTAGATGTTCTGTCTAGCATCCTCAGACTCTGTCACCCACTCACTCAGTCCCTGGATGAGCACTGACGATTGCTGTCTTTTGGCAAAGGTGCCTCAGAACTTCAGCCAAAATACTTACGGCCCAAGGAAAGCACAGGGGAAAGAGAACAGAAGATAGTTTATAAAAAGAACTTTAGTTCTGAATTCAGAAACAAATCTACTCTTTTATTTCTGAAAACCCTAAAAAAATTATGCATCTCTTCAGAAGTGGACTTAGATTACGGCATCCTGAGACATTTTAACTCTCCTACAACTATTTGCTTTGTCTCCTGATTCATTGAGTCCCACCCTCTCTGCTGCAGGTTAGCTCTTGTTCTGTTGCATGGCAGCAGACCCTGCTACATCCTCCACAAAGTCCTGCCTTCTTCTCCTGCACGGGCTTCTTGTACGTCTAAACCTAAGATACCGCCTTCAGCTCACTGCAGGTCAGGAGACTTTATCAGTGAAGTATCTCTGTGTATTTTCCCTGTCTTTCTACCCTTTCGTAAGCATTAATCATTGGCCACTGGCAACAGACCCTAGGTCTGATCCAGTACTGCCATCCTTGCCATCCTTCTGTCTGTATCTATGAGGCAGTGAGCTGGAGATCCATACATCTCCATCACTGCCTCTGGGATACCTGTTCCTCAAGCAACTGGTTTTCACACTATCCATACCAGTAACCTGAACTCATGCTATCTACAATTCCCATCTCTGGTTACAAAAGGACACTCATAATCTCACTGCAGGACTGTTTGCCTGTAGGCTGGTGATGCAAGCAAATTTGGACTGAAGCTCAGTCTTAGGTTTGTGGTCAAGAATTTGCATACGCTGCCAATGTGCCCCTCGGGCTGTTCCCTGACCCATGCACATGGCAGGCGCAGCCTCATTTCCTTACGTTGCATTTGGTGATTTTTCATTTCAGAAATCTCAGGCCCCATGCGGAAGCACCGTTTTCTTCATGGCAGATCATCCCTTACAGATAGCACTCCAAAGCTTTTATCATCCCAAATTACAGGCTTACCCTCATTACCAAAGTCTCAAAACAAAAGCAGGTAACACGCTGCAAGCAACAGCCCCCAGTTCCGTGACAGCACAGAGCATGATTAGCAAGCTCTTATGGGAGTATACAGGTAATCAGGTTCACGATTTGAACAAGTTCCCAGAGCTGAACATTGCCCAGCTGGTCTCAAAAAGGATGCTCATGCCACACAGGAGACTAAAGATCCGCAGAGGGCTTAGCGAAGCATCAGGGTAGTTTACATGGATTAGGTAAGCATCTACAGTCTGTCAACTAAATGCAGAGATAGAAAGAGAAGCCCTTTGGAGTTAATCTCAGGGAAAGTAGATTAAGCACGGGTTTCTTGCGTTTCCCTCCACCTCTATCTTAATAAACTTTTGACAGAGTGATGGGGATGCAGAGGGTTGCGCATGTAAATAATTCTGCTCAATTTTATCTTACTTTAGCTTGTGCTAAAGTCTGATTTTGAACTGGCAAACCCAAACTCCTGTCATGTGAGCAGAACCAGCAACGCTTCCACTAGAAGGAACCTTTCTGGGACACATTAGCTGTGACGACCATGGAAGTAAATTTTCTTCAAAGCATCCCAGGTAATAACTACATGACACTCGCATTTAGCTACACAATTGGTCTAGAAACTGGTCACACAAGCATCTCTGAAGAAGTGTCTTCCAGGGACAAGCAAGCACAGGTAAATTCCTCAGCAGCAGCAGGATTGTTGGGAAACATACCACCTTTAAGGGGCAGCCATTAATTTCTAAGGGCTGGCCATTCTAAAGATCCAAGCGTGTCATTAAATGCTGGACTCCACATACCAAAGTCTCCATTCAGCAATTTGTGAGAACAATTTTGTAACCTCATGCTGAAACCATGGACTGTATGAACTCTCATGTTGTTGAAAACATGCTCCAGACTGCAGAAGCATTTAGGATTTTTTTCACAGTGTGCTTACGACTAGATATATTTAGGGAGTCCAGGGAGCTGGATTTACATCAAACAGTTTCCAAGTGTCAGTGTACAATCTTTTATAGGTGGCCTTGCTCCTTGAGTTTAAGTGACAATTAATTATATGTGGGGAATGAAAACTGTTCACTCCAGTGGTGCTTTGTTTCTATAGAGCTGACAGTGGTGAGAGGTAACAACTGCTCAGCGTGGTAAGGACCAAGGAGCTGCTTCGTCACTGAACAAAGCCAAGCTGCAGGACAACAGATGGCAGATGAGATTCACCACAAGTCTGGAAGAGGCCGTACCATCTCCAGCTTTCTCCATGCCTGTAGCTCTGCTGGCTGCTCCAGGGGGTAGGTCAGCAGGACCATGACCATAAACTAACTCCGTTTTCCTTCTTTGCAGAAACAGCTGGTAACCAAATGCCATCCCTACAAACCCTGTGAATGAATGAGTGGCTGCAGTTCCCAGTGCTTGGTCAGGTGTGCCCAGGACAGAGACACTCCACCGCCCTCCTTCGGTTCACTTGCACGTATCGATGTCAATAAAACTACTGACATTTCCATTTTCACAGCTGGTAACCACAAGAATAAATGCACCTTTCCAGGCGGCTTCTCCTTTGATCTCCCCACATGGGTGACTTCTCATAGCTGTGGCCAGTTTTCTTACATCCTCTTTTATATCCCAGGAGGAAATCATATTTACAGGGCGGAAGCAAGAGCCACCTGTGAAAAAGTGAAAAGAAAAACAAACCTGGAAAAGCAGAGATTCACTTATCTGAGAATTTCTTCTCAGATAACAATTGCTCCTAAAGAGAAGGTCCAAATAAGCCTAAAGTAGAACTCTTTAAAAATAAATTTTTAATTAATTTATACTTTTCCTGTGGTAGAAAACACTACTGCCAAAATCCAACGAATTCTATAAAGGTATGTAATTTGTAACTTGGGACAATGTCACATCACTACAAGAAAGACTTTGAAGGGCTGGAACATATCCAGAGAAGGTCAATGAAGCTGTTGAAGGCTCTACAGAGCAAGTCTTACGAGGAGCAGCTGAGGGACTTGAAGAAAAGGAGGTGGAGAGGAGACCTTATCACAACTACCTGAAAGGAGGTTGTAGCAAGGTGCGGACTGGGCTCTTCTCCAAAGTAACAAGCAGTAAGACAACAGGAAATTGGCACAAGTTGTGCCAGGGGAGGGTTAGATGGGATATCGGGAAAAAAAATTCTTCACCAAAAGGGCTGCTAGGTATTGGAACAGGCTGCCAAAGTGGTGGAGTCTCCCTCCCTGAAGGTATTTAAAAGACATGTAGATGTCGTGCTTAGGGACATGGATTAGTGGTTGACCTGATGTTGCCAGGTTTAGACTCAACGATCTTACATGTCTTTCCCGACATAAATGATTCTGATTCTGTGATGAAAACTCTAAAGCTCTAAAGGTCAGCATCCAGATTAGCATCACCTTGGGAGGTGACAGTATGATATCAACCCCACCTCAGCAACAGACATCTACTGCATGTCTAAAAAATGGCATTTTTTCCTTGGGAAAAAAACCCCCAGTGCTAGGGTGAAATACGCTTTTTACTATAACCCTCTGGAGCAGTGGGTTATACCTGACACACCGCAAACCTCCAATGCTTCCCGCTTAACCAGGAGTCTTGATTTTAGCCTCTTCCTTCAGCGGTGCGTGCGGTTCCCCGGAGCCGAGCTCCCCTGAGGTGACAGGCACTACGCCCCGGGGCCTACCCACGACCTGCTCCTCGGTGCGACCGTAGTGCAAGTTAGACTCCATCCTTTTAAAGATCAGTTCGAATTTTAATAATGTCCGTGAGTTTTACCTTTCAAGCACATTCTGACTGACTGCCCGCCCGCGGCCCGGTCACCTTCCCCAGACACCGCCCAGGGCCGCCAGCACCGACCCCAGCCCGGGCTCGTA